>NC_133334.1:283445038-283686335 GCF_042186555.1 Aquarana catesbeiana | reverse complement strand
CCGCTCCTCTCCCCGCTCATCTCCCCCATCCTCTCCCCCATCCTCTCCCCCTCCTCTCCCCCGTCCTCGCTCCTCTCCTCTCCCCCGTCCTCGCTCCTCTCCTCTCCCCCGTCCTCTCCCGCTCCTCTCCCCCCGTCCTCTCCTGCTCCTCTCCCCCGTCCTCTCCCCGCTCCTCTCCCCCGTCCTCTCCCCGCTCCTCTCCCCCGTCCTCTCCCCCGTCCTCGCTCCTCTCCTCTCCCCCCGTCCTCTCCCGCTCCTCTCCCCCGTCCTCTCCCGTCCTCTCCCGCTCCTCTCCCCCGTCCTCTCCCCGCTCCTCTCCCCCGTCCTCTCCTGCTCCTCTCCCCCGTCCTCTCCTGCTCCTCTCCCCCGTCCTCTCCCCCCTCCTCTCCCCGCTCCTCTCCCCGCTCCTCTCCCCCCTCCTCTCCCCGCTCCTCTCCCCGCTCCTCTCCCCCTCCTCTCCCCGCTCCTCTCCCCGTCCTCTCCCCCCGTCCTCTCCCCCGTCCTCTCACCCTCCTCGCTCCTCTCCTCTCCCCCGTCCTCGCTCCGCTCCTCTCCCCGCTCCTCTCCCCCGTCCTCTCCCCCCGTCCTCTCCTCCCCCGTCCTCTCCCCCGTCCTCTCCTCCCCCGTCCTCTCCTCCCCCGTCCTCTCCCCCGCTCCTCTCCTTGCTCCTCTCCCCCGTCCTCGCTCCTCTCCTCTCCCCTCCTCGCTCCTCTCCTCTCCCCCCGTCCTCGCTCCTCTCCTCTCCCCCGTCCTCGCTCCTCTCCTCTCCCGCTCCTCTCCCCGCTCCTCTCCCCCGTCCTCGCTCCCCGTCCTCTCCCCCCGTCCTCTCCCCCGTCCTCTCCCCCGCTCCTCTCCTCCCCCGTCCTCTCCCCCGTCCTCTCCCCCGTCCTCTCCCCCGTCCTCTCCCCCGTCCTCTCCCCCGTCCTCTCCCCGCTCCTCTCCCCCGTCCTCTCCCCGCTCCTCTCCCCCGTCCTCTCCCCGCTCCTCTCCCCCGTCCTCGCTCCTCTCCTCTCCCCCGTCCTCTCCCGCTCCTCTCCCCCGTCCTCTCCCGTCCTCTCCCCGCTCCTCTCCCCGCTCCTCTCCCCGTCCTCTCCCCCGTCCTCTCACCCTCCTCGCTCCTCTCCTCTCCCCCGTCCTCGCTCCTCTCCTCTCCCGCTCCTCTCCCCGCTCCTCTCCCCCGTCCTCGCTCCCCGTCCTCGCTCCCCGTCCTCGCTCCCCGTCCTCGCTCCCCGTCCTCGCTCCCCGTCCTCTCCCCCCGTCCTCTCCCCCGTCCTCTCCCCGTCCCTCTCCCCCGTCCTCTCCCCGCTCCTTTCCTCGCTCCTCTCCCCCGTCCTCGCTCCTCTCCTCTCCCCCGTCCTCGCTCCTCTCCTCTCCCCCTAAAGGGGAAGTTTCACTTTTGGGTTGAACTCCACTTTAAAGTACAACTAAAGGCAATTTTTGGATAGAGTGGAGAGGGATTAGAACCCCTGTCTGTGCCCCCATTAGGGAGATTCATCCTCTTTATTTGTCCTGTTTACCATCATTGAAAGGGAAAGTAAAACAAAATCCCAAATTTTGGGTTGTCACAAGAAAAGTAATAGAAGGGAAATCTTCCAATGGGGACACTGGTTCTGGTGACCTGGGGAGTCCCCAAGGAATTACCGTCATTTGTAGAGTTTTCACTCTCACTTCCTGTTTGGCTATGGGACAGGAAGTGAAGGGAAATCTCTGCAAAGGGCCACGGATGGCGCAAAAAAAATCTGACCAAAATGAAAAAAGAAAAGTTTTGCCCATAGTTCTGTTTTTAAGCCCCATCCGTGTGAAGGGCCATGTTCACCCGCATGGGATGAATGGATGTTCTGTGCATTCACACCGTACAAAGGCCGGCACTCCGGTGTATGCTCTGCAATCCTCTGTTTATTGGTGGGTCACCAGTGACAGCCATAAATGTCAACGCGTTTCAGCCAAACTAGCCTTATTCATGACATGTTCCAGGCAGTCCCATTTGTGTCAGTGGCTGCGTGGACGTGTGCGCCGCTCCCTATTTGACATCCATGTGGTTGTGTCCACGCTGCCTCTGTGACCCAATTGGTATAGAAGGGACTGTCTGCATGACGATGTACATCCTGTGTGAGAAAACATGGAGCTTCACATGGCTGGACACAATATGTAGTCAGTCTCTGCACTGCTCTGCCATTCACAGAGAGATTTTATCAATGATCTCATCTGCCCGCCTCTCAGTGCTGTATACTGTATAAAGCTCAGGCTCTGATTATACAACACTCACAGCCTTTGTTCACACCGGTGTGATTGTCATGTGATTTGACAATTCTAAATCGCAGGTCAAGTTGCACCCCATTGCTGGCAATGAAACTGTTCAAATCTCCGCGTCTCGTGTCTCGTGTCTCGTGTCTCGTGTCTCACGTCTCACGTCTCACGTCTCGTGTCTCGTGTCTCGTGTCTCGTGTCTCACGTCTCGTGTCTCACGTCTCGTGTCTCGGTGACATTGAAAAAGGTTCCTGGATTAGTTTTTTCCAATCTCATTGCGACTCGCATAGACGTCTGTTAAATGAAATGGGAGGTACAAATGGCGCTGATCTGCGGCTTTGAAATCGCTCTAAAGTAGCACAATTTCCAGGGCTGAGGCTTCATCTACACTTTGAGTTTAGGAGCTTTTGGCATTTTTTTTTTTTTTTTTTGCCAAAGCCCCCGAACTCCCCTCCATAGAAGCCTCTCTGTACACATTGGGGGTTATTTACTAATGGAAAATCCACTTTGCACTACAAGTACACTTAGAAGTTCAGTCGCTGGAGATCTGAGGGGGACATGCAAGGAAAAATAAAGAAAACAGCATTTTATCTTGTACATGATTGGATGATAAAATCAGCAGAGCTTCCCCTCATTTCAGAGCTTCCCCTCATTTCAGAGCTTCCCCTCATTTCAGAGCTTCCCCTCAGATCTACAGGGACTGAACTTCACAGTGCACTTGTAGTGCAAAGTGGATTTGCCTTTTAGTAAATCACCTCCATTGATTTTAGGCAGAGATTGGCCACTGCCGCGTTTTAGGTGAGCATCACCCCCCCCCCCCTCCTGAACGCCGGAGAATCGCATTCAGGAAAGGAATGTTTTGATTGCAGGAAAATGCAGCAAAACTGCCGGCAAAAAACCTGTGCTGCAATTATTGCGGCAGTAAACGTAGGGCAGTGTATATGAAGAATAATCGTTCATTTCGATCAGCTTAGTCCAAACAAACGATTTAAACTTCACTAAAAGCTGCAAATTATCTTTACACCTGATAGAGGTTCAGCTCTTCACCTATCCAGCGTCCGGTACGGCCGCCTCACTGGTTATTAATACTCCTATGGGGAGGACTGATAACATTATATACAAGAGAAGCAATGTGGGTGATGTCAGGTAAGTGGTTGGAGGGGGAGGGGAGGAGGGGGAGGGGATGTTTTCTGTGTTGCACTGTGCTGGCCGTGCTGATCAGTCTCATCCAATGAAATGTGATAAGATGCGGGAAGAGGTGGTGACTGTGACTTTGTCTCGTCCTGTCGCAGTGTGACGCGGTCAGCGTGCTGGAAAAGGAACACGACTACAGAGAGGAGCACTTTGACTTCATCCAATCTCACATCCGGAGGTTCTGCCTGCAGTGTATCCTTTCCAATGCCAAGTGAAGGAACAGGAAGCTTTCTAACAGCCAATCATATACAATTCTCTAGGCGGAATGTAAAGTATCATATTTATCGGCGTATAAAATCAGGGAGAATCGCAGGTGTGTGTTATACGTCGATCCTCGCCGTCTCTGAGGGAAGAGGAGGAGCGAGTGATGCTGAATTATACAGAGCCGCCATCTCCTGTGTACCCGACGTCACTCACAGCCACGCCTCCTGGCCCCGTATTGGGCCACTGTTCTGTCTGTCCTATGAGCGGGGCCAGGAGGCGTGGCTGTGAGTGACGTCGGGTACACAGGAGATGGCGGCTCTGTGTGATTCAGCATTGCTCCTCCTCCTCTTCCCTCAGAGACAGCAGAGATAATCCAACACTGGCGAGGCTCCAATGATGGGAAAGGTGAGGCTACAGATGGGCACTGAGCCGGGTGCAATGATGGGAAAGGTGAGGCTACAGATGGGCACTGAGCCTGGTGCAATGATGGGAAAGGTGAGGCTACAGATGGGCACTGAGCCGGGTGCAATGATGGGAAAGGTGAGGCTACAGATGGGTACTGCGCAGGGTGGCATTGATGGGAAAGGTGAGGCTACAGATGGGTACTGAGCAGGGTGGCATTGATGGGAAAAGTGAGTCTACAGATGGGCACTGAGCAGGGTGGCATTGATGGGAAAGGTGAGGCTACAGATGGGCACTGAGCCGGGTGCAATGATGGGAAAGGTGAGGCTACAGATGGGCTCTGAGCAGGGTGGCATTGATGGGAAAGGTGAGGCTACAGATGGGCACTGAGCCGGGTGCAATGATGGGAAAGGTGAGGCTACAGATGGGTACTAAGCAGGGTGGCATTGATGGGAAAGGTGAGGCTACAGATGGGCACTGAGCAGGGTGGCATTGATGGGAAAGGTGAGGCTACAGATGGGTACTGAGCAGGGTGGCATTGATGGGAAAGGTGAGGCTACAGATGGGTACTGAGCCGGGTGGCATTGATGGGAAAGGTGAGGCTACAGATGGGCACTGAGCAGGGTGGCATTGATGGGAAAGGTGAGGCTACAGATGGGTACTGAGCCGGGTGCAATGATGGGAAAGGTGAGGCTACAGATGGGCACTGAGCCGGGTGCAATGATGGGAAAGGTGAGGCTACAGATGGGCACTGAGCAGGGTGGCATTGATGGGAAAGGTGAGGCTACAGATGGGTACTGAGCAGGGTGGCATTGATGGGAAAGGTGAGGCTACAGATGGGCACTGAGCAGGGTGGCATTGATGGGAAAGGTGAGGCTACAGATGGGCACTGAGCCGGGTGCAATGATGGGAAAGGTGAGGCTACAGATGGGCACTGAGCCGGGTGCAATGATGGGAAAGGTGAGGCTACAGATGGGCACTGAGCCGGGTGCAATGATGGGAAAGGTGAGGCTACAGATGGGCACTGAGCCGGGTGCAATGATGGGAAAGGTGAGGCTACAGATGGGCACTGAGCCGGGTGCAATGATGGGAAAGGTGAGGCTACAGATGGGCACTGAGCCGGGTGCAATGATGGGAAAGGTGAGGCTACAGATGGGCACTGAGCAGGGTGGCATTGATGGGAAAGGTGAGGCTACAGATGGGCACTGAGCCGGGTGCAATGATGGGAAAGGTGAGGCTACAGATGGGTACTGAGCCGGGTGCAATGATGGGAAAGGTGAGGCTACAGATGGGCACTGAGCCGGGTGGCATTGATGGGAAAGGTGAGGCTACAGATGGGTACTGAGCCGGGTGCAATGATGGGAAAGGTGAGGCTACAGATGGGCACTGAGCAGGGTGGCATTGATGGGAAAGGTGAGGCTACAGATGGGCACTGAGCAGGGTGGCATTGATGGGAAAGGTGAGGCTACAGATGGGCACTGAGCAGGGTGGCATTGATGGGAAAGGTGAGGCTACAGATGGGCACTGAGCCGGGTGCAATGATGGGAAAGGTGAGGCTACAGATGGGTACTGAGCAGGGTGGCATTGATGGGAAAGGTGAGGCTACAGATGGGTACTGAGCCGGGTGCAATGATGGGAAAGGTGAGGCTACAGATGGGCACTGAGCCGGGTGCAATGATGGGAAAGGTGAGGCTACATATGGGCACTGAGCCGGGTGCAATGATGGGAAAGGTGAGGCTACAGATGGGCACTGAGCCGGGTGCAATGATGGGAAAGGTGAGGCTACAGATGGGCACTGAGCCGGGTGCAATGATGGGAAAGGTGAGGCTACAGATGGGCACTGAGCCGGGTGCAATGATGGGAAAGGTGAGGCTACAGATGGGCACTGAGCCGGGTGCAATGATGGGGAAAGGTGAGGCTACAGATGGGCACTGAGCAGGGTGGCATTGATGGGAAAGGTGAGGCTACAGATGGGCACTGAGCTGGGTGCAATGATGGGAAAGGTGAGGCTACAGATGGGCACTGAGCCGGGTGCAATGATGGGAAAGGTGAGGCTACAGATGGGTACTGAGCCGGGTGCAATGATGGGAAAGGTGAGGCTACAGATGGGCACTGAGCCGGGTGCAATGATGGGAAAGGTGAGGCTACAGATGGGCACTGAGCTGGGTGCAATGATGGAAAGGTGAGGCTACAGATGGGCACTGAGCAGGGTGGCATTGATGGGAAAGGTGAGGCTTACAGATGGGCACTGAGCCGGGTGCAATGATGGGAAAGGTGAGTCTACAGATGGGCACTGAGCAGGGTGGCATTGATGGGAAAGGTGAGGCTACAGATGGGCACTGAGCAGGGTGGCATTGATGGGAAAGGTGAGGCTACAGATGGGCACTGAGCCGGGTGCAATGATGGGAAAGGTGAGGCTACAGATGGGCACTGAGCTGGGTGCAATGATGGGAAAGGTGAGGCTACAGATGGGCACTGAGCCGGGTGCAATGATGGGAAAGGTGAGGCTACAGATGGGCACTGAGCAGGGTGGCATTGATGGGAAAGGTGAGGCTACAGATGGGCACTGAGCCGGGTGCAATGATGGGAAAGGTGAGGCTACAGATGGGCACTGAGCCGGGTGCATTGATGGGAAAGGTGAGGCTACAGATGGGCACTGAGCAGGGTGGCATTGATGGGAAAGGTGAGGCTACAGATGGGCACTGAGCCGGGTGCAATGATGGGAAAGGTGAGGCTACAGATGGGCACTGAGCCGGGTGCAATGATGGGAAAGGTGAGGCTACAGATGGGTACTGAGCAGGGTGGCATTGATGGGAAAGGTGAGGCTACAGATGGGCACTGAGCAGGGTGGCATTGATGGGAAAGGTGAGGCTACAGATGGGCACTGAGCCGGGTGCAATGATGGGAAAGGTGAGGCTACAGATGGGCACTGAGCCGGGTGCAATGATGGGAAAGGTGAGGCTACAGATGGGCACTGAGCCGGGTGCAATGATGGGAAAGGTGAGGCTACAGATGGGCACTGAGCAGGGTGGCATTGATGGGAAAGGTGAGGCTACAGATGGGCACTGAGCCGGGTGCAATGATGGGAAAGGTGAGGCTACAGATGGGCACTGAGCCGGGTGCAATGATGGGAAAGGTGAGGCTACAGATGGGCACTGAGCCGGGTGCAATGATAGGAAAGGTGAGGCTACAGATGGGCACTGAGCCGGGTGCAATGATGGGAAAGGTGAGGCTACAGATGGGCACTGAGCAGGGTGGCATTGATGGGAAAGGTGAGGCTACAGATGGGCACTGAGCCGGGTGCAATGATGGGAAAGGTGAGGCTACAGATGGGCACTGAGCAGGGTGGCATTGATGGGAAAGGTGAGGCTACAGATGGCGCAGCTGCCAAGTAAAATAAGAAGTTCTGCATTTTTGGTTAAGCTGACCGTAGATCGGCAGGTCTGGCCTGTCAAGCTGATGGCCAGGCTTTATAAATGGGGGGGGGGGGGGGAGCCCATAAACTCCTAAGGCCTCCTGCAGAGCCCTGTGTTGTGGTAACACACAGCACTTACATTGGGCACCTTACTAGGGCTCTCCAATCTACAAGTACAGCCTGGACCCGCCCTGCAGGGAACACAAAACATGCCGTGCATTGAAGTGAGACATATTTGTTCCTCTGCTGCCGTATGATGTGTTGCTTTTTGAAATATTTTAGCGTGCCTTAGACCGTTTCTATTTTAGCGATTTCTTAAATCCACAGGTCTGGCAGTAATCAGGCCTGGGTGTGGCAAATTAAATTTAACTCCACTTTCCAAAAAATTTGTGTTAATCACAGTTCATTCATGAATACACATTCAATACACACATGTGGGGGGGGGGAGGGGGCAATGACTTTTTCACATACTGTAGGGCCAGGCAGGATTGGAGGTTTTTTTTCCCTTAGATGAAATCATTTAAAAACGTTTTGTATTTCCTCGGGTTATCTTTGTGTAATATTAATATTTAGGTGTGACAAATGTGCAAAAAAAATAAAAAATCAGGAAGGGGCAAATCCTTTTTGTGGTTTATACTTCCCCTTCATGTGTGGATTCCGGTACTTTCCATCCTCTTCTCCGGATTTGTCCTCAATGTATCTGACAGACGGCGCGGCCTTAATATATTCTTCTGTCAAAGAAGAGAAGAACCTGGACTTACTCTACAAGTACATCGTCCATAAAATGTACGGATTTCACTTCAGTACTTCTGCCTTGGTGGTGGAGAAGGACGCCGTCTTCATGTAAGTCATTTATTATCTTTACTCCATTCAGACTTCCTAAAATGTGTGAGACGTGTGCAGAGTATTTACTAACCAGTGCAGGATAAAGTGAATAGAATGGCGGCATGTCTTAAAGGATAAGTTCACCTTTTATACAAAAAAGTAAAGTATTGTACCTGTGATCCGGATCCTGGAGACTCTCAGTCCTCTATATCTGTGATCCGGATCCTGCAGACTCTCAGTCCTCTGTCTGTACCTGTGATCCGGATCCTGGAGACTCTCGGTCCTCTGTATCTGTGATCCGGATCCTGCAGACTCTCAGTCCTCTGTCTGTATCTGTGATCCGGATCCTGGAGACTCTCAGTCCTCTGTCTGTACCTGTGATCCGGATCCTGCAGACTCTCAGTCCTCTGTCTGTACCTGTGATCCGGATCCTGGAGACTCTCAGTCCTCTGTCTGTACCTGTGATCCGGATCCTGCAGACTCTCAGTCCTCTGTCTGTACCTGTGATCCGGATCCTGGAGACTCTCAGTCCTCTGTCTGTATCTGTGATCCGGATCCTGCAGACTCTCAGTCCTCTGTCTGTACCTGTGATCCGGATCCTGCAGACTCTCAGTCCTCTGTCTGTATCTGTGATCCGGATCCTGTAGACTCTCAGTCCTCTGTCTGTATCTGTGATCCGGATCCTGCAGACTCTCAGTCCTCTGTCTGTATCTGTGATCCGGATCCTGCAGACTCTCAGTCCTCTGTCTGTATCTGTGATCCGGATCCTGCAGACTCTCAGTCCTCTGTCTGTACCTGTGATCCGGATCCTGCAGACTCTCAGTCCTCTGTCTGTACCTGTGATCCGGATCCTGGAGACTCTCAGTCCTCTGTCTGTACCTGTGATCCAGATCCTGCAGACTCTCAGTCCTCTGTCTGTATCTGTGATCCGGATCCTGGAGACTCTCGGTCCTCTGTATCTGTGATCCGGATCCTGCAGACTCTCAGTCCTCTGTCTGTTTCTGTGATCCGGATCCTGGAGACTCTCAGTCCTCTGTCTGTACCTGTGATCCGGATCCTGGAGACTCTCGGTCCTCTGTATCTGTGATCCGGATCCTGCAGACTCTCAGTCCTCTGTCTGTATCTGTGATCCGGATCCTGCAGACTCTCAGTCCTCTGTCTGTACCTGTGATCCGGATCCTGCAGACTCTCAGTCCTCTGTCTGTATCTGTGATCCGGATCCTGCAGACTCTCAGTCCTCTGTCTGTCTGTATCTGTGATCCGGATCCTGCAGACTCTCAGTCCTCTGTCTGTCTGTATCTGTGATCCGGATCCTGCAGACTCTCAGTCCTCTGTCTGTCTGTATCTGTGATCCGGATCCTGGAGACTCTCAGTCCTCTGTCTGTATCTGTGATCCGGATCCTGCAGACTCTCAGTCCTCTGTCTGTATCTGTGATCCGGATCCTGCAGACTCTCAGTCCTCTGTCTGTCTGTATCTGTGATCCGGATCCTGTAGACTCTCAGTCCTCTGTCTGTATCTGTGATCCGGATCCTGGAGACTCTCAGTCCTCTGTCTGTATCTGTGATCCGGATCCTGGAGACTCTCAGTCCTCTGTCTGTCTGTATCTGTGATCCGGATCCTGTAGACTCTCAGTCCTCTGTCTGTCTGTATCTGTGATCCGGATCCTGTAGACTCTCAGTCCTCTGTCTGTACCTGTGATCCGGATCCTGCAGACTCTCAGTCCTCTGTATCTGTGATCCGGATCCTGGAGACTCTCAGTCCTATGTCTGTATCTGTGATCCGGATCCTGCAGACTCTCAGTCCTCTGTCTGTATCTGTGATCCGGATCCTGTAGACTCTCAGTCCTCTGTCTGTATCTGTGATCCGGATCCTGGAGACTCTCAGTCCTCTGTCTGTACCTGTGATCCGGATCCTGCAGACTCTCAGTCCTCTGTCTGTATCTGTGATCCGGATCCTGTAGACTCTCAGTCCTCTGTCTGTATCTGTGATCCGGATCCTGCAGACTCTCAGTCCTCTGTCTGTCTATACCTGTGATCCGGATCCTGGAGACTCTCAGTCCTCTGTCTGTACCTGTGATCCGGATCCTGCAGACTCTCAGTCCTCTGTCTGTATCTGTGATCCGGATCCTGCAGACTCTCAGTCCTCTGTCTGTACCTGTGATCCGGATCCTGGAGACTCTCAGTCCTCTGTCTGTACCTGTGATCCGGATCCTGCAGACTCTCAGTCCTCTGTATCTGTGATCCGGATCCTGCAGACTCCCAGTCCTCTGTCTGTACCTGTGATCCGGATCCTGGAGACTCTCAGTCCTCTGTCTGTACCTGTGATCCGGATCCTGCAGACTCTCAGTCCTCTGTCTGTACCTGTGATCCGGATCCTGGAGACTCTCAGTCCTCTGTCTGTACCTGTGATCCAGATCCTGCAGACTCTCAGTCCTCTGTCTGTACCTGTGATCCGGATCCTGTAGACTCTCAGTCCTCTGTCTGTACCTGTGATCCAGATCCTGCAGACTCTCAGTCCTCTGTACCTGTGATCCGGATCCTGGAGACTCTCAGTCCTCTGTCTGTATCTGTGATCCGGATCCTGGAGACTCTCAGTCCTCTGTCTGTACCTGTGATCCGGATCCTGCAGACTCTCAGTCCTCTGTCTGTACCTGTGATCCGGATCCTGGAGACTCTCAGTCCTCTGTCTGTACCTGTGATCCGGATCCTGCAGACTCTCAGTCCTCTGTACCTGTGATCCGGATCCTGCAGACTCTCAGTCCTCTGTCTGTATCTGTGATCCGGATCCTGGAGACTCTCAGTCCTCTGTCTGTATCTGTGATCCGGATCCTGCAGACTCTCAGTCCTCTGTCTGTATCTGTGATCCGGATCCTGGAGACTCTCAGTCCTCTGTCTGTACCTGTGATCCGGATCCTGCAGACTCTCAGTCCTCTGTCTGTACCTGTGATCCGGATCCTGCAGACTCTCAGTCCTCTGTCTGTATCTGTGATCCGGATCCTGCAGACTCCCAGTCCTCTGTCTGTACATGTGATCCGGATCCTGGAGACTCTCAGTCCTCTGTCTGTACCTGTGATCCGGATCCTGCAGACTCTCAGTCCTCTGTCTGTACCTGTGATCCGGATCCTGGAGACTCTCAGTCCTCTGTCTGTACCTGTGATCCAGATCCTGCAGACTCTCAGTCCTCTGTCTGTACCTGTGATCCGGATCCTGTAGACTCTCAGTCCTCTGTCTGTATCTGTGATCCGGATCCTGGAGACTCTCAGTCCTCTGTCTGTATCTGTGATCCGGATCCTGGAGACTCTCAGTCCTCTGTCTGTATCTGTGATCCGGATCCTGGAGACTCTCAGTCCTCTGTCTGTACCTGTGATCCGGATCCTGGAGACTCTCAGTCCTCTGTCTGTACCTGTGATCCGGATCCTGGAGACTCTCAGTCCTCTGTCTGTCTGTACCTGTGATCCGGATCCTGGAGACTCTCAGTCCTCTGTCTGTATCTGTGATCCGGATCCTGGAGACTCTCAGTCCTCTGTCTGTACCTGTGATCCGGATCCTGCAGACTCTCAGTCCTCTGTCTGTATCTGTGATCCGGATCCTGGAGACTCTCAGTCCTCTGTCTGTATCTGTGATCCGGATCCTGCAGACTCTCAGTCCTCTGTCTGTTTCTGTGATCCGGATCCTGCAGACTCTCAGTCCTCTGTCTGTCTGTATCTGTGATCCGGATCCTGGAGACTCTCAGTCCTCTGTACCTGTGATCCGGATCCTGCAGACTCTCAGTCCTCTGTCTGTACCTGTGATCCGGATCCTGGAGACTCTCAGTCCTCTGTCTGTACCTGTGATCCGGATCCTGGAGACTCTCAGTCCTCTGTCTGTACCTGTGATCCAGATCCTGCAGACTCTCAGTCCTCTGTCTGTACCTGTGATCCGGATCCTGGAGACTCAGTCCTCTGTCTGTACCTGTGATCCGGATCCTGCAGACTCTCAGTCCTCTGTCTGTATCTGTGATCCGGATCCTGCAGACTCTCAGTCCTCTGTCTGTACCTGTGATCCGGATCCTGGAGACTCTCAGTCCTCTGTCTGTATCTGTGATCCGGATCCTGCAGACTCTCAGTCCTCTGTCTGTATCTGTGATCCGGATCCTGGAGACTCTCAGTCCTCTGTCTGTACCTGTGATCCGGATCCTGGAGACTCTCAGTCCTCTGTCTGTATCTGTGATCCGGATCCTGGAGACTCTCAGTCCTCTGTCTGTACCTGTGATCCGGATCCTGGAGACTCTCAGTCCTCTGTATCTGTGATCCGGATCCTGCAGACTCTCAGTCCTCTGTCTGTATCTGTGATCTGGATCCTGTAGACTCTCAGTCCTCTGTCTGTATCTGTGATCCGGATCCTGGAGACTCTCAGTCCTCTGTCTGTACCTGTGATCCGGATCCTGGAGACTCTCAGTCCTCTGTCTGTATCTGTGATCTGGATCCTGTAGACTCTCAGTCCTCTGTCTGTATCTGTGATCCGGATCCTGGAGACTCTCAGTCCTCTGTCTGTACCTGTGATCCGGATCCTGCAGACTTTCAGTCCTCTGTCTGTACCTGTGATCCAGATCCTGCAGACTCTCAGTCCTCTGTTTCTGTGATCTGGATCCTGCAGACTCTCAGTCCTCTGTACCTGTGATCCGGATCCTGGAGACTCTCAGTCCTCTGTCTGTATCTGTGATCCGGATCCTGGAGACTCTCAGTCCTCTGTCTGTACCTGTGATCCGGATTCTGGAGACTCTCAGTCCTCTGTCTGTACCTGTGATCCGGATCCTGGAGACTCTCAGTCCTCTGTCTGTACCTGTGATCCGGATCCTGGAGACTCTCAGTCCTCTGTCTGTACCTGTGATCCGGATCCTGCAGACTCTCAGTCCTCTGTCTGTACCAGTGATCCGGATCCTGGAGACTCTCAGTCCTCTGTCTGTACCTGTGATCCGGATCCTGCAGACTCTCAGTCCTCTGTCTGTACCAGTGATCCGGATCCTGCAGACTCTCAGTCCTCTGTCTGTACCTGTGATCCGGATCCTGCAGACTCTCAGTCCTCTGTCTGTACCTGTGATCCGGATCCTGGAGACTCTCAGTCCTCTGTCTGTACCTGTGATCCGGATCCTGCAGACTCTCAGTCCTCTGTCTGTATCTGTGATCCGGATCCTGGAGACTCTCAGTCCTCTGTCTGTATCTGTGATCCGGATCCTGCAGACTCTCAGTCCTCTGTCTGTATCTGTGATCCGGATCCTGGAGACTCTCAGTCCTCTGTCTGTACCTGTGATCCGGATCCTGCAGACTCTCAGTCCTCTGTCTGTATCTGTGATCCGGATCCTGGAGACTCTCAGTCCTCTGTCTGTATCTGTGATCCGGATCCTTGAGACTCAGTCCTCTGTCTGTATCTGTGATCCGGATCCTGCAGACTCTCAGTCCTCTGTCTGTACCTGTGATCCGGATCCTGCAGACTCTCAGTCATCTGTCTGTATCTGTGATCCGGATCCTGCAGACTCTCCGTCCTCTGTCTGTATCTGTGATCTGGATCCTGCAGACTCTCAGTCCTCTGTCTGTATCTGTGATCCGGATCCTGGAGACTCTCAGTCCTCTGTCTGTATCTGTGATCCGGATCCTGGAGATTCTCAGTCCTCTGTCTGTACCTGTGATCCGGATCCTGGAGACTCTCAGTCCTCTGTCTGTCTGTATCTGTGATCCGGATCCTGCAGACTCTCAGTCCTCTGTCTGTACCTGTGATCCGGACAGAGAGTCTCTGAATGGCAGGAAGAGTCGTGATCTACGAGGACACTCACCAGCACCTTCACAGTTTATTGAGAACTACAAGCCATCTGCCGTGGTGGCCCACGGGAGTTCATTCATTCACAGAAATCTGTGCATGAATGATGCGGCTGTGACAGGGAGGGGGGTTCGGGGAGAGGATCTCCTGCCCACTGTCACAGGGAGGGGAGATCGGGGAGAGGATCGCCTGCCCACTGTCACAGGGAGGGGGGATCGGGGAAAGGATCGCCTGCCCACTGACACAGGGAGGGGGGATCGGGGAGTGGATCGCCTGCCCACTGTCACAGGGAGGGGGGATCGGGGAGAGGATCGCCTGCCCACTGTCACAGGGAGGGGGGATCGGGGAGAGGATCGCCTGCCCACTGTCACAGGGAGGGGGGATCGGGGAGAGGATCGCCTGCCCACTGTCACAGGGAGGGGGGATCGGGGAGAGGATCTCCTGCCCACTGTCACAGGGAGGGGGGATCGGGGAGAGGATCGCCTGCCCACTGTCACAGGGAGGGGGGATTGGGGAGAGGATCTCCTGCCCACTGTCACAAGGTGGGGGGAAGGGATCGCCTGCCCACTGTCACAGGGAGGGGGGATCGGGGAGAGGATCTCCTGCCCACTGTCACAAGGAGGGGGGATTGGGGAGAGGATCTCCTGCCCACTGTCACAAGGTGGGGGGAAGGGATCGCCTGCCCACTGTCACAGGGAGGGGGGATTGGGGAGAGGATCTCCTGCCCACTGTCACAGGGAGGGGGGATCGGGGAGAAGATCGCCGGCCCACTGTCACAGGGAGGGGGGATCGGGGAGTGGATCGTCTGCCCACTGTCACAGGGAGGGGGGATCGGGGAGTGGATCGCCTGCCCACTGACACAGGGAGGGGGGATCGGGGAGAGGATCGTCTGCCCACTGTCACAGGGAGGGATCGGGGAGAGGATCGCCTGCCCACTGTCACAGGGAGGGGGGATCGGGGAGAGGATCTCCTGCCCACTGTCACAGGGAGGGGGGATTGGGGAGAGGATCTCCTGCCCACTGTCACAAGGAGGGGGGATTGGGGAGAGGATCTCCTGCTCACTGTCACAAGGTGGGGGGATTGGGGAGTGGATCGCCTGCCCACTGTCACAGGGAGGGGGGATTGGGGAGAGGATCTCCTGCCCACTGTCACAGGGAGGGGGGATCGGGGAGAAGATCGCCGGCCCACTGTCACAGGGAGGGGGGATCGGGGAGTGGATCGTCTGCCCACTGTCACAGGGAGGGGGGATCGGGGAGTGGATCGTCTGCCCACTGTCACAGGGAGGGGGGATCGGGGAGAGGATCGCCTGCCCACTGTCACAGGGAGGGGGGATCGGGGAGTGGATCGCCTGCCCACTGACACAGGGAGGGGGGATCGGGGAGTGGATCGCCTGCCCACTGACACAGGGAGGGGGGATCGGGGAGTGGATCGCCTGCCCACTGACACAGGGAGGGGGGATCGGGGAGAGGATCGCCTGCCCACTGACACAGGGAGGGGGGATCGGGGAGTGGATCGCCTGCCCACTGACACAGGGAGGGGGGATCGGGGAGTGGATCGCCTGCCCACTGACACAGGGAGGGGAGATCGGGGAGAGGATCGTCTGCCCACTGACACAGGGAGGGGGGATCGGGGAGTGGATCGCCTGCCCACTGACACAGGGAGGGGGGATCGGGGAGTGGATCGCCTGCCCACTGACACAGGGAGGGGGGATCGGGGAGAGGATCGCCTGCCCACTGTCACAGGGAGTGGGGATCGGGGAGAGGATCGCCTGCCCACTGACACAGGAAGGGGGGATCGGGGAGTGGATCGCCTGCCCACTGACACAGGGAGGGGGGATCGGGGAGAGGATCGCCTGCCCACTGACACAGGGAGGGGGGATCGGGGAGAGGATCGTCTGCCCACTGTCACAGGGAGGGGGGATTGGGGAGAGGATCGCCTGCCCACTGACACAGGGAGGGGGGATCGGGGAGAGGATCGTCTGCCCACTGTCACAGGGAGGGGGGATTGGGGAGAGGATCGCCTGCCCACTGACACAGGGAGGGGGGATCGGGGAGTGGATGCCGGAACTGGAACATGAAAATATAAACAGAGGATTTTGTTGTGCCTTCCCTAAATAAATTGGTGATCCTGATAAACCATCAATTCAATAACAAATCACTAAAAAATTATTATATTGTGCAAAATGGGCAAAAAAAAGTCCAAAGTGAATATCTCAGTCTCTGATTGTAATAATCTTTATAAAGTGACTTTCAATTCCTCTTACTCCAATATGTTCAATGACTCCCACCACCAGCACACGCATGCGCTCCCCTTTGGGTATGGACCTACAAATAATTGGGTCACTCACACTTTCCTCTCTTCAGGATTATGCTCCAATTCCACTCCGCCTAATCCGTCTCTCCACACTTTCCTCCTGTGAACTCTCAGGGTGGGATAAACTTTGTCCACTTAAGTAGGTGTATAGTCCTTTAAAGGGATCCTGGATCTCCCTGCAACCAAGCTCACACAACACAGGGGTCCCATATAGTGTAGTAAGTTGGAAAAGTAAAATTGCACCTACATAAATAAAACGAGATGCGCATTTTGAAATGAGAATGACAGCTGGGCTGTGGCCCCCATGTCACTTCCGGTTTTGGCAAGTCACCCAGCTCCATCCTACGCGTGTCGTCATTGTCAAAAAGGAGCTGGAACATGTTTCAAAGGTGAACTTATCCTTTCATCACATTTCAGTACATCAGTACTACGTTCACTATTACTGCCGTGTATGCTATCCATGAAAGCAAGTTAAAAATGGCAACTGCTCAGATCAATTAATAGCTGGGAAAAAAAATCCAAAACCTTTTTGGTTTTAAAAGCAGTAGTTTTTGTTGGATATCTTTGAAAATACAGTATATGTGAATCCACATTGTTGTGCTCTGCACCTCTGTACATTGTGGTCTGAGCTTCCATCCTGTGTATAGCGATGACCTCAGAGCAGGCGTGCCATGAAGCCCCATGTTCAGATATGCACTTTTCTGTGTCTCTGCGATCCCTACGATCCCTATCTGGGCCGGGCACTGCCTGGCAGTATGGAAGGGGGTGGTAGTAGGATTATGAGTCCCTGACACCTCCGGTCACTATTTGTGTTCTGCGCCAAGAGATCCATCTTTCTAAATTATGGGATAGATTTCCTACAACTGGAGCACACAATCTGGTGCAGCTGTGCTTGCTAGCCAATCAGCTTCTAGCTTCAGCTTCTTCAATTAAGCTTTGATAATAAGCTCCCCATTCACACCAGTGCGACTTGTTATGCGATTTGGCAGGTCCATATCACAGGACAAGTCGCACCGTATTGTTGGCAATGGAACTGTTCCAATCGGTGCAACGCCGACTTTGCAGTGCCGCACAGATTTGAAAAAGAAGTTCCTGCACTGTTTTTGGGCGATTTCAGGAGCGACTTGCATAGACATTTGTGCATGAAGTCGCACAGATGTCAGCCAAGTGGGACCTGAAGTTGCACTGACATGCGGCTTTGAAATCATGCAATTTTCAAGTGAAGTCGCACGATTTCAAAGTCAGATTTGCTGTGAACAGGCAGATTGGTTATCTATGCAGAGCTGCACATCATATTCTGTGTGCTCCAGTAGTAAATCTCCCCCCCTCAGGTTCTGTAGCACAGCCGGGTCCCGGGTTCTGTAGCACAGCCGGGTCCCGGGTTCTGTAGCACAGCCGGGTCCCGGGTTCTGGTTGTGTAGCACAGCTGGGTCCCGGGTTCTGTACCACAGCCGGGTCCCGGGTTCTGTAGCACAGCTGGGTCCCATGTTCTGTAGCACAGCTGGGTCCCGTGTTCTGTAGCACAGCCGGGTCCCGTGTTCTGTAGCACAGCCGGGTCCCGTGTTCTGTAGCACAGCCGGGTCCCGTGTTCTGTAGCACAGCCGGGTCCCGTGTTCTGTAGCACAGCCGGGTCCCGTGTTCTGTAGCACAGCCGGGTCCCGTGTTCTGTAGCACAGCTGGGTCCCGTGTTCTGTAGCACAGCCGGGTCCCGTGTTCTGTAGCACAGCCGGGTCCCGTGTTCTGTAGCACAGCCGGGTCCCGTGTTCTGTAGCACAGCTGGGTCCCGTGTTCTGTAGCACAGCTGGGTCCCGTGTTCTGTAGCACAGCTGGGTCCCGTGTTCTGTAGCACAGCTGGGTCCCGTGTTCTGTAGCACAGCCGGGTCCCGGGTCCTGTAGCACAGCCGGGTCCCGGGTCCTGTAGCACAGCCGGGTCCCAGGTTCTGGTTCTGTAGCACAGCCGGGTCCCAGGTTCTGGTTGTGTAGCACAGCCGGGTCCCGGGTTCTGTAGCACAGCTGGGTCCCGGGTTCTGTAGCACAGCTGGGTCCCGGGTTCTGTAGCACAGCTGGGTCCCGGGTTCTGTAGCACAGCTGGGTCCCGGGTTCTGTAGCACAGCTGGGTCCCGGGTTCTGTAGCACAGCTGGGTCCCGGGTTCTGTAGCACAGCTGGGTCCCGGGTTCTGTAGCACAGCCGGGTCCCGTGTTCTGTAGCACATCTGGGTCCCGGGTTCTGTAGCACATCTGGGTCCCGTGTTCTGTAGCACATCTGGGTCCCGGGTTCTGTAGCACAGCTGGGTCCCGGGTTCTGTAGCACATCTGGGTCCCGGGTTCTGTAGCACAGCCGGGTCCCGGGTTCTGGTTCTGTAGCACATCCGGGTCCCGGGTTCTGGTTGTGTAGCACAGCCGGGTCCCGGGTTCTGGTTCTGTAGCACAGCCGGGTTCTGTACCACAGCCGGGTCCCGGGTTCTGGTTCTGTAGCACATCCGGGTCCCGGGTTCTGGTTGTTGTGTAGCACAGCCGGGTTCTGGTTCTGTAGGAGAAGAGGTTCTATCAGCCGCTCAGTAGAGGACGTTGGTTTTTATTGGCTTTCTTTTCTTGTGATGTTTCCTGTAGTCCTGCTGGCTGGGACAATGAGAAGAAAATAGGAATTTTGCATGAAAATTTTTCCAGCATCAAACCTGAAGATGCCTTTGAAGACTTTATTGTAAAGCCGCCTATTAGAAAGGTAAGTGATTGGTCTGAGTGAAGGATGTGGTGGAAATGCCGCAGTTCGAGGTCTGTAGGGGGGAGGGGGAGGGGTATATATATTTTTTTCACGGTCAGGAAAGATCCACCTAACCTGTATGTGTCGTCTTCTCTTCTCTGATTAGCTGGTCCATGATAAGGAGGTGGCAGCAGAAGATGAGCAGGTCTTTCTAATGAAGCAACAGGTACGTCCGTTCTCCACAGGTCATGTCATCTTCGTTTTATTTTTATTTATGATGAATGAGTTTAAAATGAACGCAGGTGATGGAAATGAACGCAGGTGATGGAAATGAACGATGGAAATGAACGCAGGTGATGGAAATGAACGCAGGTGATGGAAATGAACGATGGAAATGAACGCAGGTGATGGAAATGAACGATGGAAATGAACGCAGGTGATGGAAATGAACGCAGGTGATGGAAATGAACGCAGGTGATGGAAATGAACGCAGGTGATGGAAATGAACGCAGGTGATGGAAATGAACGATGGAAATGAACGCAGGTGATGGAAATGAACGCAGGTGATGGAAATGAACGCAGGTGATGGAAATGGACGCAGGTGATGGAAATGAACGCAGGTGATGGAAATGAACCCAGGTGATGGAAATGGACGCAGGTGATGGAAATGGACGCAGGTGATGGAAATGAACGCAGGTGATGGAAATGAACCCAGGTGATGGAAATGAACGCAGGTGATGGAAATGAACGATGGAAATGAACGCAGGTGATGGAAATGAACGCAGGTGATGGAAATGAACGCAGGTGATGGAAATGAACGCAGGTGATGGAAATGAACGCGGTTCCAAAGGCAGAGGGATTTTTACCCTAATTGAATTCTCTGCTTTAAAGTGATACTAAAGTCTCGTTTTTGTCATACTTCCCGGCTCTGTGATGGGTTTGCACAGAGCAGCCCTGATCCTCCTCTTCTGGGGTCCTTCTTCGGTGCTCTTGGCCCCTCCCTCCTGTTGAGTGCCGCCCACAACAAGCAGCTTACTATGGGGGACACTTAAGTCGAGCCGTCGCTCCGTGTGTCCATTAGAGATGGGCTCAGGCGTGTTCAATATCCCACATTCCCAATCCCGGCAGGAAGCCGACACTTCACCCGGCCAATCACAGGCACTCAGACATTTCCCGGTTTGCAGCTGCAGAGATCAGGAAATGTCTCAGTGCCTGTGATTGGCTGTTTGCAGTGTCGGCTTCCTCACGGGATTTCGAACACGCCCAGCCCATCTCGTGTCAATTCAGACATGAAGCTGCTGCCCAGCCCCACCCCCTCTCTCTCTTCATTGGCTCACTGACTTTGAGTGACAGCAGCAGGAGCCAATGGCACTCCACTGCTGTCTCAGCCAATCAGGAGGGAGAGTCCCGTACAGCCGGGTCTCTCGTGCAAAACATCCCTGGACAGAGATGGGGCTCAGGTAAGTAATTAGGGGGGGAGGGGGGCTGCTACACACAGAAGTCTTTTTATCTTAATGCATCTTCTGCCTTTACAACTCCTTTAAGGGAAAAACCTCCTTTATGCAGCTCCCAGCCCTCCTTATACTTGCCTGATCTCAATCCAGCAATGTACCTGCAGCTCTCTCAGCCATCTGCCTCCTCATTGGCTCCTGTTGCTGTCATTTTGTCCTATAGAGCAGCAGTGCCCCCCCCACCCCCCCTCTTCAGAGTTGATGGGAAGATGGATGGAGACAAATACAGGACAATCTTAGAAGAAAACCTGTTAGAGTCTACAAAAGACTTGAGACTGGGGGGAGGTTCACCTTCCAGCAGGACAACGACCCGAAACATCCAGCCAGAGCTACAATGGAATGGTTTAGATCAAAGCATATTCATGTGTTAGAATGGCCCAGTCACAGTCCAGACCTAAATCACATTGAGAATCTGTGGCAAGACTTGAAAATTGCTGTTCACAGACGCTCTCCATCCAATCTGACAGAGCTTGAGATATTTTACAAAGAAAGGATAAGTTCACCTTTTCACAAAAAATAATAAATGCACATTTTTTGTGCAGGTTAAAAAATGTATAAATGTATTATTTTGTGTTGCAAAAGCTTGTCCTATACTTTGTAGGTCTTATTATCTTTCACAGTCACTTTCAGGGATTTCCAATCATTTCCTTTTCTCCCCAAATCTCTCTGATGTGACTTTCTGCTGCTCCCTGTTAGTTGCTTTATAGATGACGGACAGGCATTGGGGGCACACAGACAAACATTGGACGGGCAGCCATTGGACGGGCAGCCATTGGACGGGCAGCCATTGGACGGGCAGCCATTGGACAGGCAGGCATTGGGGGCAGACAGGCAGACATTGGATGGGCAGACATTGGGCGGGCAGGCATTGGGCGGGCAGACATTGGGCGGGCAGGCATTGGGGGCAAACAGGCAGACATTGGGCGGGCAAACACTGGACAGGCAGGCATTGGACGGTCAGCCATTGGGCGGGCAGGCACTGGGCGGGCAGGCATTGGGCGGGCAGACATTGGGCGGGCAGACATTGGGCGGGCAGACATTGGGCGGGCAGACTTTGGACGGGCAGGCATTTAATTTAAGACTTCTAATTGTTTTAATTCTTTTATTGACAGTCTTACCTGGCGAAGCAGCCGGCCACTCCAACAAGAGCCTCGGTGAGTATCCCAGAATATTCCGGACTAGTTGCCTCAATGCTGCTCAGCCTTAAAGAGTATCTGTAAGTAGCCAAGTCTGTCTTCAGATCAGTTCCTGATGGTCTAGGTCACTGGTTGTCAACTCGCAAGATAAAGGGGGGCCTCAGATGCGCCCCTAATGGCTACAAAGGGCTCCTTATAATATTGCATGTAATGCTCCAGGAAACTAACACAGACTGAAGACTTACTGGGGGAAATGGCCAGAGTTTAGGAGTGTTTGGAGACTGAAGTCACGCTTTAGGAGGCCGTCAGATACTAGGCCATGTTCCATGAAACTGCCAGACTTTACTACTATTAAGGGACCCTTTTCAAATCTCAAATGTTCCCTCTATTGACTGCTGGGGCCCAAGGGCCATGCTTCAAACACTAAAGGGCCACAGGTGGGGCACCAGGGGTCTAGGGGGACCCTAGATTACAGAGCCAGGCTTCAGTTAAATGATGTTGTGTTACCCCCTTATTTTACCATCCAGCGGCTCTCTGCTGACCTTAAATCTTCTCTGAAGCTGAATTGTCCGTCTTAGACGAGGTCATTCCACATAAGGGGGAAATATGAAGATTTGTATGTGTATTATGACCGGTTCTCTTTAATCTGAAGAGTTGTTTAGATAAAAGTTATAAATTGATTTGCATTTTAATGAGTGAAATAAGTATTTGATCTCCTATCAATCAGCAAGATTTCTGGCTCCCAGGTGTCTTCTATACAGGTAATGAGCTGAGATTAGAACTCTCTTAAAGGGAGTGCTCCTAATATCAGCTTGTTACCTGTATAATAGATATCTGTCCACAGAAGCAATCAATCAGATTCCAATCTCTCCACCATGGCCAAGACCAAAGGGCTGTCCAAGGATGTCGGGGAGAAGATTGTAGACCTACACAAGGCTGGAATGGGCTACAAGACCATCGCCAAGCAGCTTGGTGAGAGGGTGACAACAGTTGGTGAGATTATTCACAAATGGAAGAAACACAAAATAACGGTCGATCTCCCTCGGTCTGGGGCTCCATACAAGATCTCACCTCGTGGAGGTTCAATGATCATGAGAACGGTGAGGAATCAGCCCAGAACTACACGGGAGAATCTTGTCAATGATCTCAGCTGGGACCATAGTCACCAAGAAAACAATCGGTAACACACTACACCGTGATCGACTGAAATCCTGCAGCCCCCGCAAGGTCCTCCTGCTCAGGAAATCACATGTACAGGTCCATCTGAAGATTACTAATGAACATCGAATGATTCCGAGGAGAACTGGAGGAAAGTGTTGTGGTCAGAGGAGACCAAAATCGAGATCTTTGGCATCAACTCAAATCGCCGTGTTTGGAGGAGGAGGAATGCTGCCTATGACCCCAAGAACACCATCCCCCACCATCATACATGGAGGTTCTATGACCCCAAGAACACCATCCCCCACCATCATACATGGAGGTCCTATGACCCCAAGAACACCATCCCCCACCGTCATACATGGAGGTCCTATGACCCCAAGAACACCATCCCCCACCGTCATACATGGAGGTCCTATGACCCCAAGAACACCATCCCCCACCGTCATACATGGAGGTCCTATGACCCCAAGAACACCATCCCCCACCGTCATACATAGAGGTGGAAACATGCTTTGGGGGTGTTTTTCTGCTAAGGGGACAGGACAACTTCACCACATCAAAGGGACGATGGACGGGGCCATGTACTACCAAATCTTGGGCGAGAACCTCCTTCCCTCAGCCAGGGCATTGAAGATGGGTCATGGATGGGTCTTCCAGCATGACAATGACCCAAAACACACGGCCAAGGCAACAAAGGAGTGGCTCAGGAAGAAGCACATGAAGGTCCTGGAGTGGCCCAACCAGTCTCCAGACCTTAATCCTATAGAAAATATGTGGAGGGAGCTGAAGATTCAAGTTACCAAACGTCAGCCTGGAAACCTTAATGACTTGGAGAAGATCTGCAAAGAGGACAAAACCCCTCCTGAGATGTGTGCAAACCTGGAGGCCAACTCCAAGAAACATCTGACCTCTGTGATCGCCAACAAGGGTTTCTCCACCAACTACTAAGTCATGTTTTGTGAAGGGATCACATACTTATTTCACTCATTAAAATGCAAATCAATTTATTATTATTTTTTTTTTTTTTTTTAAATGTGTTTTTCTGGATATTTCTGTTATTTTGTCTCTCACTGTTATAATAAACCGACCAATAAAATTATAGACGATCGTTTCTTTGTCACAATATCAGCACTCGATCAAATCATTTTTTCCCCTCACTATATGGATCAGTCACGATAGTCATGAATCCTGAAAGATTAGTCCAGAATGATGTAATAAAGAGGGTCTGTTCATACAGAACACGTATGTTATAAGGCATGTTGGGCTATAAAGTGGAACAATATATGTGCACAAATGATATGGCTGAATGAACATGCGATTAAATGCTGCACCTCTATAGGTCAAATACCAAACCCAAAACAAGTACTAAGAAAGAAAAAGGTGCGCAAAAAAACGCTACAAGTAACAATAAATATTACTGTGAATAAGTTCTATAACATATAAACATGTGAAAAGATGAATATTGTATCAAAACATAAAGTCCATATAGTATATGAAAAATAAATAAACTGAAATTGAATGTATCAAAAACAGAATATCCCACAGTGTATCTTCAAATTGGGAAATGTAAAGTCCTTCACTTATTCTCAAAAAGCAGGACAAATATTAATGTGAGAATATGTGAAAAAATAAAATCCATGTGGTGTGTGAAAAAAAAAAAATTATCAAAAAACGGGAGATCCCACAGTGAATTTTCAAATTGGGAGATGTAGAGTCTTTCACTTATTCTCAAGGAGCAGAACACATATTCCTTATTCCAATCATCTGAGATACGAGGCATACAATGCAAATACAGGCTGCTTACCAGAACCGTTGGATCTCAAGTCATAGAGATCAGAGGCGCTTTGTGCATTAGCCTGCCGGCAGGTGAACTCGCATTGATTGAAGACAGATCTAGGAACCAGCAAGGATACAGACTTCCCTTCCAGGACACTCTTAAATTAGCATGGATCTGAAGAAACTTCTTAATGTCAGGGGGCCATTGTACCTTAGCCAAAGTGAATGTGAGGATCCACCTTCTCTAACACATCCCTGAACCAGTAAGTGCTTCTGATCTCTATGACTTGAGATCCAACGGTTCTGGTAAGCAGCCTGTATTTGCATTGTATGCCTTGTATCTCAGATGATTGGAATAAGGAATATGTGTTCTGCTCCTTGAGAATAAGTGAAAGACTCTACATCTCCCAATTTGAAAATTCACTGTGGGATCTCCCGTTTTTTGATAATTTTTTTTTTTTTCACACACCACATGGATTTTATTTTTTCACATATTCTCACAATAATATTTGTCCTGCTTTTTGAGAATAAGTGAAGGACTTTACATTTCCCAATTTGAAGATACACTGTGGGATATTCTGTTTTTGAGACATTCAATTTCAGTTTATTTATTTTTCATATACTATATGGACTTTATGTTTTGATACAATATTCATCTTTTCACATTGTTATATGTTATAGAACTTATTCACAGTAATATTTATCGTTCCTTGTAGCGTTTTTTTGCGCACCTTTTTCTTTCTTAGTACTTGTTTTGGGTTTGGTATTTGACCTATAGAGGTGCAGCATTTAATCGCACGTTCATTCAGCCATATCATTTGTGCACATATATTGTTGTATATTTTAACTATTAGGTGGTTAGCGCAAATATCCCCCCTCTCTTTTACTATAAAGTGGAAGGCAAGTAAAAAACGAACTAAGTTTAAATCTACCCCCTCCCCCATTCTAGTTTTGTTCTATCTTTCCTGTAAAAGGAAGGATTTTTATACTTGCCTATTCTGAAGTCTCTCCGGTCCAGTTACGTCACATGAACGTTCCAGCACCGGCTTTAGTGCAGTGGAGAGATCGCCAACAACAGCTGGCGGTGACGTCACCCATAGGCTTACTAAGGGGCTTCACATTGTGGGCTGTCTCTCTGCTGCACTGAAGCCGGTGTTCTATCACATAGCTGCCACCCGGCCTACTGCGCATGAACGATGCGCAACCGAAGTGACGTTGCATCGCAGCCATCTTGGTACACCCGCACTCGTCCGCAGTAAGCATAGAGTTAGAAGTCGGCAAGCGGACATCTTTATACACCCACCGGAGTCTTGCTTTTCACTGTTTATTTTTAACAGTAAACACGGCTTATATAGTGACATACAGGATTTAGAAGTCTGTAACACTGTTTTGATGTTTGATCTTAAAATCAGCAGTCTTCTGTCAGATCAGCAAACCTGTGAGATCAGCAGGCTTGCAGCTGCTTTTAAAATTCAACATCAAAACATTGTTACGGACTTCCAAATCCTGTATGTCACTTTATATGCCGTGTTTACTGTTAAAAATGAACAGTGAAAAGCAAGACTCCGGTGGGTGTATAAAGATGTCCGCTCGCCGACTTCTAACTCTGGGCTTACAGCAGACGAGTGCGGGTGTACCAAGATGGCCACGACACAACGTCACTTAGTTTACATATTCTGATGGGTAGCGGCTTTCTGACAGGTCACTGGCGCTGGCAGATGGTCATGTGACCAGAGTGACTTCAGAATAGGAAGTATTAGACGTCTTTTCTTTTACAGGGGAGATAGAAAAGTCTTAGAATGGGGGTGGGAGTAGATTTAAGCTTCGTTAGGGGTTGACCAACCTTCCACTGTAAAGTGCATGTAAAGCCAAAACCTTCTCTTTGTTTTGGGTCTAGCAGTGAGGGGAGAGAACCTTTTTATTGCTGTCTGAGAGGGAAAATCCTCCAATGGGGACACTCCTTCCAGTGACAACCGTCTCAGAGAGGATTTCCCTCACTTCCTGTCTACAAAGCAGAATGTACGGGAAATCTCCCAAATTGGGACACACATGGCAAAGGGTTTAACCCTTCACAACTTGTACCAAAATGGTAAAATAAAGAAAATGTTTTGGCTTTGATGCACTTAAAAGTATTCCCTGCCTGTCACTGGAGGAAATTGGCTTATTGCCCCCTGTTGTACTGTGATATGTGACACATCAGAAGAGAACATTAAATAATCTCCATGTTTTTTTTTTTTTGTTTTCTCAGGAATCACCGGCCAGAGCTCCCACAGGTTCCCCCCGGACTCCGGGCCGCACTGGTTCCACCACCGTGCCCAGCTCTTCACCCATGGCAGCCGTCAAGAAACCAGACCCCAATAGTAAGAGTAAGACCCCCCCACCCCCACCCCCCTGTCCTTTTCAGAATAATCCTGGAAATCCTCGTCTGGGCAGAACACATTCTGTGAGGGAGATTTACTAAAACTGGAGCAATCTGGTGCAGCTGTGCATGGCAGCCAATCGCCTTCCAGGTTTTATTGCCAAAGCTTCAATAAACAAACTGAAGTTAGAAGCCGATTGGTTACTATGTACAGCTGTACCAGATTCTGAGTTCTCCAGTTTTCATAAATCTCCCCCCAGTTTGAACGTGATGGATTCTGAAAGAGGCAGCAGACCTGGTGGGGGTGACCATGACTGTTCTACATTTATATCTAGAACTATAGTACAGATCTAGGAGCACACAGATATATGTATATATTATGAGTGATTTGGGTGTATATGTGGACTGTGCAGTAAAACAGCGATAAGGAAATCACCAACTTCTGCTCATGGCTGAAAATATATTTGGAAGAGGAGGGTGACAATATAAAAGTAGATAATAAAAACAGAGTAAAGAGATTGGCGCGGCTGTGAAGGTCGGATATAGTTGGAAGCGAAAGTAACTGTGACCGTTATAATTCCCAGCATGCCAGGAATGTAACTGTGATTGAATCAGGGTTTAAAGTTATTTGTAAAGTCCCTCCTCTGTGTAATGGGTTTGCACAGAGCAGCCCTGATCCTCCTCTTCTCAGGTCCCTCTGCGTTGCTCCTGGCCCCTCCCTCCTGTTCAGTGCCGCCCACAGTAAGCAGGTTGCTATGGGGGCACCTGAGCCAAGCTGCAGCTCCGTGTGTCCATTCAGACTCGAAGCTGTGGCCTGGCCCCGCCCCTTTACTCTCCTCATTGGCTGACTGACTTTGATAGCAGTAGGAGCTGTGCTGCTGTCTCAGCCAATGAGGAGGGAGAGTCCTGGACAGCCGAGACAATCCTACAACATCGCTGGATAGAGAGGGGGCTTAGGGAAATATGAGGGGGACTGCTGCACATAGAAGGCTTTTTTATCTTAAAGGAGTTGTAAAGGCAGAAGGTGCATTCCTTCTGTGTGTAGCAGCCCCCCCCTCCCCCCATAATACTTACCTGAGCCCCGTCTCTATCCAGCGATGTCCACGAGTGTCTGAGCTGTCCAGGACATTCCTCCTGATTGGCTGAGAGATGGCAACGGTGCCATTGGCCCCCGTGGCTGTCAAAGTCAGTCAGCCACTCAGGGGAGAGAGGGGACGGGGCCGGGTCAGGGTTCCATGTTTGAATGGACACATGGAGCTGTGATTTGACTTCAGTGCCCCCCATAGAAAGCTGCTGGCTGTGGGGGGCACTCGATAGGAGGGAGGAGCCAAGAGCAGCAAAGAGGGACCCAAGAAGAGGAGGATCCGGGCCGCTCTGTGCAAATTCACTGCATAGAGGAGGGAAGTATAACATGTTTGTTATTTCAAAAATAAAACTAGACTTTGCAATCACTTCAATGCATAGAATTCACCTTCTGCCTTTACAATCACTTTAGGAGGGTAGGGTGGGTTGGGTTACAGGTAGATTTCAAATATTCTTATTCTTGTTTAATATAATATTAATGTTTCCTTTTCCAGATGCAGCGGCCAGTGAAGGTGTCTTGGCCAGTTTCTTCAATAGCCTGCTGAGTAAAAAGACCGGATCACCGGGGAGTCCGGGGGGGGCGAGTCCTGCACAGAATTCAGCAAAGAAGCCAGGTATGGGTATGAAGGGGAGCAGTTCAGTCTCGTGCACGCTGCGGCTGGCATACGCTTCTTTCACAGGCTTTTCAAACCACTTACAAACTGCCCACCCACAATGTAGTGCAGAAGGGCGGCCACACAGAACCACGTACCCCTACCTCACTGCCTACTTTAGGGTTTAGGGCGCACACCCTCCTCCAATGGCACCCACTCTGATTGTACACAGAGAAAGGGAAGGGGATCACCGCTCCAGGTGGATATATGGATACAAGACTCTCCTCAGAGCTGGAACACCAGGTACAGGCTAAACGTATAGCAAAATGAAGCAAAAAGGAAGTTCTGGACAGCCACACTCCGGAATATAGCCTTTATTGTAAAAAGTCCAACAGGTACAAACCACAGCACAAAATGGGAAAAACGAGCTGGTTTGTACCTGTTGGACTTTTTACAATAAAGGCTTTATTCCGGAGTGCGGCTGTCCAGAACTTCCTTTTTTGCTTCATTCTGATTGTACACAGTGGGAGTCCTGACCAATGATTCATGGCTGGGACCCCATATAGTACACCATTTGTAGATGATATCATTTTCACACAAACCAATCAATAAACACTTATTGGGATTGTTTTGATCATAAATATGTAGAAGAATCCATATTGGCCAACATTTATGAAGAAATGTGATTCTTTTTTATTGGATATGTTTTTAAGCAGAAAGTAAAAAATATGGGGTTTTTTTCAAAATTTTTGGTGGTTTTTTGTTTTGTTTATATTGCAAAAAATTAAAAAAAACCCAGAGGTGATCGAATACCACCAAAAAAAAATGCTATTTGTATATAATTATAAATGTAATGTGGGTACAATGTTGCATGACCGCGCAATTACCAGTTATAGTAACGCAGTGCTGAATAGCAAAAAAATGGTCATGAAAGGGGAAACCTTCCGGAGCTGAAGCGGTTAATGTAGGAGTATAATAAATACAGGGACTGCCAGCGGCACCAACATTCTAAGGCCCTTTTCACCCGATCGACCCGCTCGGATCTGACTGTCCATTTTTCAGGTGGATCTGAGCGGGCCAGCCATTGACTTGTATGGGAAGGCTGATGTCAGTGGAGATGTGTTGCTCGCCTGCCATCCGATCCGTCAAGATCCACTCAAAACTGATGGATGGCGATACGTTCGTAATCCGTCCAGTGGATGGGATCAGATGAAAACGAACAGGCTGTCCATTTCATCCGATCGTCCATAGAGGACAGCGGAGCTCTGACAGGTCCGTCCTCGCACAGTGAGGGGAGACGGACCCGTCACTCGCCTGATCAGCCGGGATCCATGGAGCGATCGACCCCGAGTGAAAGGGGCCTAAGGTATCATGCACACTGCAGCTCAAAGAAGCGCCTCCTACAGGCTTTTGAGCTCTCATTTTCTCTGCCTGGAACTCCCCTCTATGTTTCCATGCAATCAATGGCTTTTTAAGGAGTTTACACTCATATGCTGATACAGGCAAAAAAAACCCACCAAACTCACATTTTTAGGAGGAGCGTTTGAGCAGAAAAGACACCCAAGTTCCAAAAGACGTGCAAAAAATGTTGATAAAAACACAAAAAAAAATAGGAAAAATGAGCTGAGGGGAGGAGAAGGTGTGAAACAAAACGCTTATCCTCAAAGAAGCTCAATAAAAACGTGCAAAAAACTACAAGATTCTTCAAGCTGAAATAAAAGCTCAAATGCCTGTAAAAGCAGCTCTTTTTTTTTTTTCTTTTTTTTGAGCTGGAATGTGGATGATCCCTAATGGTGTCATCAGACATTGACAGGAAATAACACAAACTTTTAAGGTGCCAACGCAATACAACAGTTAAAAAAATACAAATTTTTATTGTTACAACATCCATGAAATCATCTGAACACATACAATGTATACATGTAGAACCTCCCTTGGAGTAAATGATGCCAACCCATTTCAAAACGACACTTTATTCCATTCACAAAACCTAATGATAGGTAGGTGTCTTCCATGGGTGGGAAATTCCTCAGCAATAGGAGCACCCCACTTCTTCAGGAGGTGAGGGGGGGCTGCAAGAATGAAAAATTAAACACTTGAAAGTACAGAATAATTGCTACACTTCTTATGTGAAGCAGATCAACAAATAACTCACCAAGTCAGAGAAGTCAGACACAGAGCAAGGGAAGGGAATAAGACGGCAAGCAACTGCACTGCTATGAGAAAGAAATTAATATAATAATGAGACTAATGAGGCCCCATAAAAATAAAATAATGATAAAATAAAAATAGCACTGCTGTGCTCCTGGCCCCTCCTCTTCTCAGGTCCCTCTGCTGTGCTCCTGGCTCCTCCTCTTCTCAGGTCCCTCTGCTGTGCTCCTGGCTCCTCCTCTTCTCAGGTCCCTCTGCTGTGCTCCTGGCCCCTCCTCTTCTCAGGTCCCTCTGCTGTGCTCCTGGCCCCTCCTCTTCTCGGGTCCCTCTGCTGTGTTCCTGAACTCCTCCTCTTCTCGGGTCCCTCTGCTGTGCTCCTGGCCCCTCCTCTTCTCGGGTCCCTCTGCTGTGCTCCTGGCCTCTCCTCTTCTCGGGTCCCTCTGCTGTGTTCCTGAACTCCTCCTCTTCTCGGGTCCCGCTGCTGTGCTCCTGGCCCCTCCTCTTCTCGGGTCCCACTACTGTGCTCCTGGCTCCTCCTCTTCTCAGGTCCCTCTGCTGTGCTCCTGGCTCCTCCTCTTCTCAGGTCCCTCTGCTGTGCTCCTGGCCCCTCCTCTTCTCAGGTCCCTCTGCTGTGCTCCTGGCCCCTCCTCTTCTCAGGTCCCTCTGCTGTGCTCCTGGCCCCTCCTCTTCTCGGGTCCCTCTGCTGTGCTCCTGGCCCCTCCTCTTCTCAGGTCCCTCTGCTGTGCTCCTGGCCCCTCCTCTTCTCAGGTCCCTCTGCTGTGCTCCTGGCTCCTCCTCTTCTCGGGTCCCTCTGCTGTGCTCCTGGCCCCTCCTCTTCTCAGGTCCCTCTGCTGTGCTCCTGGCCCCTCCTCTTCTCAGGTCCCTCTGCTGTGCTCCTGGCCCCTCCTCTTCTCGGGTCCCTCTGCTGTGCTCCTGGCCCCTCCTCTTCTCAGGTCCCTCTGCTGTGCTCCTGGCCCCTCCTCTTCTCGGGTCCCTCTGCTGTGCTCCTGGCCTCTCCTCTTCTCGGGTCCCTCTGCTGTGTTCCTGAACTCCTCCTCTTCTCGGGTCCCGCTGCTGTGCTCCTGGCCCCTCCTCTTCTCGGGTCCCACTACTGTGCTCCTGGCCCCTCCTCTTCTCGGGTCCCTCTGCTGTGCTCCTGGCCCCTCCTCTTCTCGGGTCCCGCTGCTGTGCTCCTGGCTCCTCCTCTTCTCGGGTCCCTCTGCTGTGCTCCTGGCTCCTCCTCTTCTCGGGTCCCTCTGCTGTGCTCCTGGCTCCTCCTCTTCTCGGGTCCCTCTGCTGTGCTCCTGGCCCCTCCTCTTCTCAGGTCCCACTGCTGTGCTCCTGGCCCCTCCTCTTCTCAGGTCCCACTGCTGTGCTCCTGGCCCCTCCCTTCTGTTGAGTTCCCCCCACAGTAAACAGCCTACTATGGGGGCACTTGAGCCGCTTCTCTGTGTGTACAGAGTGGGGGCTCGGGTAAGTATTGGGGGGGAGGGGCACACAGAAGCCTTTTTATCTTCATACATAGAATTCACCTTCTGCCTCTACAATCCTTTTCAGAGCACAGATCTGTCCACTGACTGTGTTTCTCTTCTACAGGACAGAAGCCGGTACTGACCAACGTCCAGGAGGAACTGGACAGAATGACGAATTCTGCCCCCACGGAGAATGAAGCCTGACCCGCCTATCAAGCAAACGATTACATCTGTGTAAATGACCAAATAATAACCATGTATAACGGACTTATGGCTGCTCTGACACAGCGGATCCTGTAGGTTTCGTCGTGGAAAGGGGCGGGCCTCCTAGCTTGTCTCAAGTGTTACACGCCCCTTATGGGAAGCTTGCCTTGATTTTATTCCACCTGATTAACCCCTCAAGTACAGGAAGTGGTCTCTGCCCCACCAACGCTTATAATGGGTTGCTGTGATTGGAGAGTCGGGAGTTGCTGACGCCGCGTCTCTCGTGTTCTCGCTGTCTGTGACGTGCGCCGGGCTGCTTAACGAGGGAGATTTGTACGTTTGAACCTGAGCTGAATGAAGCATGTGCTCCAGTTATTGGAAAGTAAAGGCCCGGCTGTACGCTAGGGGCAGGAAGCCGAATCGCCTTCCCCTTTGTACATCTGCTCCGGGACGCTTCTGCCCAAGGGGGTATGTCCGGCTTTCCGGGAATCCTTCACTTTGCCCCTAGAAAACCGCAGCAAGGGAATTCTGGGTAGGACACTTTATGTCGCCAGCCGGGAGGATTATACATGGGGGGGGGGGGGTTGGGGGGAGGGGGGTGGCCATATCGTAGGGTGGAAAAAAATAGCATGTTTTTCAGTTCCAAGTGCCTAGAGCGGTTCAGGATGTGCCACTAGGAGGTGCTTGGAGGATTTCTGCACTGTATGGACAGTCACTTTTATAGACTTTTATTATTTGCGATGACCTAGCCGCAGTCACTGTTACCTGTGGATCCATAACGTTTCCCAGCATGCATTCCTGCATCATAAACACCAAACCCTTACCTGTGGGGGCTCTGCAGAGCTGGTCATAGGGGGGGTTTGCTGCCGGCCCACCTCTTCTCTCATAGATTATTATTTCTATTCTTGTTATTTCAAGTTCTCCTGAAGGTAAGGCTGGGACTACATGCTGCAATGCTTAACCCATTAAACCCCAGAGGCACAACAAGCTCCAGCTTTTCAGGTGGATCAGCAAAAGTACAATGGGAATATTGCAGACCTGCAGTCTGTAGAACAGACCACTTTAGCACCTTGTCTAGCCTTACACTAGAAAATAATCTGTACTCCTATGTACATAGCAATGTTCATACTTATACCACAAGAACACCGCCTGCTGCGGAATACGTGTGACCTTTATGTCCTGAACACCACTTCGTTTTCTTCTTTGTTTTATAAATGTGTTTTTTTTCATTACTTGCCAACAATCCTAGCACTGGGGGCTGTTCCTTCTGTCTCCTCAGGGGCGGAGCTCCTCTTAGGGCTGTTCCTTCTGTCTCCTGGGGGGCGGAGTTCCTCTTGGGGCTGTTCCTTCTGTCTCCTCAGGGGCAGAGCTCTTCTTGGGGCTGTTCCTTCTGTCTCCTCAGGGGCAGAGCTCTTCTTGGGGCGGTTCCTTCTGTCTTCTCAGGGGCAGAGCTCTTCTTGGGGCGGTTCCTTCTGTCTTCTCAGGGGCAGAGCTCTTCTTGGGGCGGTTCCTTCTGTCTCCTCGGGGGCTGAGCTCTTCTTGGGGCTGTTCCTTCTGTCTCCTTAGGGGTGGGTTCTTTTGTGGGTGGAGCTTGTGAGGTTTCCCTTTGGACTGTTGGCAAGTAGATCGTTTTTTTGTTTTTTTATTCTTGTCAAGGCACTTTCCCAGTTTTAGCTGCAAAGTCTGTACAATGGGTTCTGGCTGGAGTACACTGCCGGAAGGAAACCTCCGATCCCGCCGCTGGGTTTCTTTTTTAATTTATTTATTTTTTTAAAACTTTAAATTGGATAAAGTTGTTTTCTGTGCAGTCTGGCCTCTCCGTGTATATTGAGTAGATATATGCCTCTGTTTACCACTAGAATCCACAACCTGTTTTATCGTCCGATTTTCTGTGTAACCAAAACACTATGAAACGCGTTACAAATGTACTTACCTTCGGGGCGGGGCGCGTTCCTCCCTCCGGTTTTTGCATTAATGGAATCTTTCTACTTAGTGTCCTAACACAACGGTTATTAGTGAGGATTTGTCAGTATGAAGCATGTGGACCCAGATCACGTCATTATCTGCACACGCTGGAGGCGGTTCTTCTCATCCAACCCACTGATTGGCTTATTCCCTCCCACACTATTTGTTTATAGCAACCAATCGGGTTTTTACCTTCAGCTTCCCTGTGCCCTATGGGAGAAGAGAAGAAGAAACTGGTTGCCATTGGCTACAAAATTGATACTCTTTGTAAAGACCTTTAAAAATCGGGTCTAATTGTGCTCCTCCCCCCAGTCATGTGATTGGTTCTGAGGGATTGGATAGGTGAGCGTTGGGTTTGGTGATAAGGAAGTTGCCTTGGCTGAGTGCAGGAAGATCGGCACAATGAGGTGATATATTGTGGGCGGATCTCGTCTCAGAAATCGCGGTGCTCAGTAATTGTGTCCTCAGAACTCGCACAAAACTTCACAACGATTGTATTTGTAATGTCTGAGTTATTGGAATCCACCTTCATCTATTAAAAGAACTTTCTTCTGGCTCCTCCCCCTTTCCAGTAATTGGAGTTTATTATCTTTTTTTTCTATCATTTTTATTGAGGATATAAAACCAAACAATACAGTATAGAAAAGTACCAATATATGATATCATGAGTGACCTACATCATTGGTCGCTAAGGAACCGGTATAATATAATTCTGGGCTGTGATTATATTTCCTAATAACAAGAGGAACTGCATGACCGGGGGGCGCCCTCATCTAAGGCGGGGGGGCGCCCTCATCTAAGGCGGGGGGGCGCCCTCATCTAAGGCGGGGGGGCGCCCTCATCTAAGGCGGGCGGGTCGCCCTCATCTAGGATGGGGGGGTGCCTTCATCTAGGATGGGGGGGTGCCCTCATCTAAGGCGGGGGGGGCGCCCTCATCTAAGGCGGGCGGGTCGCCCTCATCTAGGATGGGGGGGTGCCTTCATCTAGGATGGGGGGGTGCCCTCATCTAAGGCGGGGGGGCGCCCTCATCTAGGATGGGGGGGTGCCCTCATCTAAGGCGGGGGGGGGCGCCCTCATCTAAGGCGGGCGGGCCCTCATCTAGGACGGGGGGGGGGCGCCCTCATCTAAGGCGGGGGGGCGCCCTCATCTAGGACGGGGGGGGCGCCCTCATCTAGGACGGGGGGGCGCCCTCATCTGGGACGGGGGGGCGCCCTCATCTGGGACGGGGGGGCGCCCTCATCTGGGACGGGGGGGCGCCCTCATCTGGGACGGGGGGGTGCCCTCATCTGGGACGGGGGGCGCCCTCATCTAGGACAGGGGTGCCCTCATCTAGGAAGGGGGGGGGCGCCCTCATCTAGGACGGGGGATGGGAGGTCATCCCAGCCATGCATTGATCACGGTAGCTGGTCTTTGTGTTTGTATTTACAGCCCTCAGATGGGAAGTGGGACCAATGGCCGCCGACCAGCAGTCCTACATCTCTCCCCAAATGAGGTTTAATAAAAGGAAAAAAAGTTTAATAAGTAGGAAGAGGAGAAAGAGGCAAGAAAGGGAAAAGAGAGGGGGAGCCTCAGATCTGAGGAGGCCGCCCCCCGTCAGGTAGGTGATCCGGGGGTCCTGCAGGATGGCGGAGAGGCGTTTGTTTATTATTATTCAGGACATTTTGTTCTTTAAGAGGTCAAAAGATCGCTCTGGGGATTTCCAGGATCTTGCGATCGTTATTCTGGCTGCTGTAGAAATGAAAGCTCTTCTTTTTTCAGCACTTCTTTCTCTTCTAGGTGAGAAGGACGTCGCGGCCTCCAGGGGGCAGATTACCGGCGGTTACACCGGATTCTGCAGATATACAGAAGTCGGTCTTCAGGACGTGGCAGAGTCATTTGGCACATATTGTGTATTCACAAGATATTCAAAGAGGGCGGTGCCGGAGAGGAGGGGGCGGTGCCGGAGAGGAGGGGGCGGTGCCGGAGAGGAGGGGGCGGTGCCGGAGAGGAGGGGGTGGTGCCGGAGATGAGGGGGCGGTACCGGAGAGGAGGGGCGGGGCCAGTATTTACAACCAAATCCCAGCAGAGTATAAACTCTAAATATAAGAAGTCTGATCTTCTGGCTCAGGTGGGGGAAGAACAAAAGGCGGATTTTCTGGGTAGCCGGCTGCTCAGACTTTCTATATATAAGAACGACGGCTGTAGCCTGAGAAAAGTATCATTAATATTATTTTATTGAGAGCATAGATTGCTTATTCATACAATTAACTCGCTAGATTTGTATTTTATTTTTTAGAAGTGGCCTGCTGAGGTATTAACCAGTGAAAAGTCATTAGTGACCCGGCCTTAGAGAGGAACTTTATACCAGGAAATGAGAATGGGGGAGCAGGAAGGATTTTATTGGTTTGTTTGGCTCCTTACCTGCCTGCGGTTGTGCAGACGCAGCTCACTGCACCAATTCTGCAATGCTGAAGCTGACAGAACAATGTCCGCCCAGCCCAGCCAATGACAGGCCAGCAATTGAGACCCAGAAGGCGGCTGCCTGAAGATGTCAGCGGCTGGTGGGGAGTTCCGGGATGTCGCATTGCTGCATTGAAGGTGAATATAGTTCAGATTTAGGGTACTTTCCCACTGGGACGGGGGTCCGTTAGCGGTAAAACATCGCTAGTTTTAGTGATTCTTTTAACCCCCGATATTGGCTGAAGAAAGGGTTAAAAGTGCCCGAGTTCTGTTGCTGCCGAAGTGCTTTGCAGGCGCTGCCCATTCATTCCAATGGGCAGGGTGGTGGAGGAGGGGTGTATACAGCGCTCCCGCACCGCCCTAAAGATGCTGCTTGCAGGACTTTTTTTCCCGTCCCGCAAGCGCCCGCTAGCGGCCGAATACCCCCGCAAATACGTCAGTAAAGCGCAGCGCTTTACCGCCGACGCCGGCCCCACTGCAGTGTGAAAGGGGCGTTATTGTTTATACGTTGCCATGACTACAGCTGTGTGCCAACTGCTCCCCACATTGTCAGAGACCTGACATCGTGTGAACAATAACAGCGTCAGAGCGCGTACAGCGCGTGCGCGAGGTCTGGTGGTTACATTTACTAGTTAGAATGGCGGCGCGGGTTTATATGAAGAGAAAAGGAACGTTCACATATAGAAAGAAATGAGGAGAGAAATCGTACCTCCATCTATTTGTCTTTACTAACTTCATCAATGGAGTATTTTTATTGGAGGGATTCATCCACTTTAAGTCATGAACTTACATTGATGATAATTTTAGGGTAACGTTTTGTAGATCTAAATAACTTTTAAAGGTTAAACGTTCCCCTTCCGGAGTGACCCCAATACTCTGCAGACCTTCTGAGGACACGTTTTCTGAGCACTTCCCTCCTTCAGAGGCCGCAGACTCTCTATAGATGGAGGAGGATTTCTATCTTTTTGTTCCATAGTTCTTCATTACAGATCTGTACACCCCCAGGAGGAGGAGGAGGAGGAGGAGGAGGGTGGTGATGGTGGTGGTGATGATGATGATGATGATGGTGATGCGGCACCTGCACAGAACACAGAGGACACTGACCCTGCTCATCGCGGTGGCTCACTTTGCGCCTCGGTGACATCACAGACCCTTCTTAGACATTATTCGGTCTGATCCTCATATTTTGCGTTCTGCTCTGTGTAGATGCGGTTAGTTGTATAGAATTTGATACAAGGGTAGGAAACCGCAACTCTCCAGCTGTGCGGAAACTACAACTCCCATCATCCTCTGCCTCTGGAAGTCATGTCTGTGGCTGTCAGTCCTGCAGGGCCTGATGGGATTTGTAGTCTCGCTGGAGTTCCAGGATTGCTGCCCCCCCTGTAATTCTTCAGCACCTCTGTGATCTGGAAAGGCCGCTCGCAGTATCCGGTGTCCAATGCTCTTCTCAACTGACCTCTAACATGGCGCTTTCTGGGGCAATTTAAAAAACAAAAAATAAAGATTACCTTTTAAAAGGGATGGAAGATCCGTCTGTTATTTCTGATTGTCTTCAATACTTGTATATACAGTCCAGGCTTCTCCCACCGTTTATAAACTCCTCCGGAGTTGCTGCAATACTCCATGAAATGACCTCGAACTTGGATTTCGAATCATAGAGATACTGTTGTACGAGGAGGATTTGGATTTTGTGGGAATTTCAGAGACCATTTAAGGCTCGCCAGCTCCTTAATGTCTTGCAGGACAATTTTATGGGTCAGATGGTAGACGCACCAACTAGAAATAAAACATTACTAGATCTACTGATTACCAACAATACAGACCTGATCACAGATGTGGAAATACGGGGCAATTTAGGTAACAGCGATCACAGGTCAATTGGCTTCAGTATAAATCACACAAATAGGAGACATAAAGGGAACACAAAGACACTGAATTTCAAAAGAGCCAACTTCCCTAAACTACAAACCCTGTTAGAAGGCATAAATTGGGATAAAATATTAGGAACAAAGAATACGGAGGGGAGATGGGTTTGCTTTAAGAGCATATTAAATAAGGGCATTAGCCAATGTATCCCATTGGGAAATAAATTTAAAAGAGCGAATAAAAATCCTGGATGGCTTAACTCCAATGTAAAAATGCATATAAAAGCAAAGGAGAAGGCCTTCAAAAAATACAAGGTTGAGGGATCATCATCAGCATTCAGACTTTGCAAAGAATGCAATAAGAAATGTAAAGGTGCAATTAGGACAGCTAAGATAGAACATGAAAGACACATAGCGGAGGAGAGCAAAAAAAAAAGTATATAAACAGTAAAAGAGGGAGGACAGACCATATTGGCTAATAGAGGACAGAATTAGAAATTGACTTGGGAAACCTAACATTAATAAATCACCGGGACCAGATGGCTTTCACCCAAGGGTACTTAGGGAACTCAGTCAAGTAATTGGCAGACTATCGTTCCTAACTAATTTTTACTGACAGTCTACTGACTGGAATGGTACCAGACAATAAGAGGAAGCGGAAGAGTTCCACCTCGGGGATAAAAAAAAGGGGGGGGGGTCACCTCCCTTTCATGGAGGAGGGAACTGCTCACTGTGCTAAAATTAATCCATGGTTCCCATCTAGCTTGGAACTCTTCTAATCTACTATTAGTACAGGCCCATTTCTCACCTGCCACGGTTTTGTTGACCTTTTTCACCCAATGTACTATAGTAGGTGCTTGTGACTTTTCCCCTTTAGCTGCATCCAACATATGTGGACCTATACTCTTATATGCCCTGATGGAGCTTTGAGTACTATGAACAAGTCATTGCAAGGATCATCCTTGATCAGGACCGTTGTTATTTTAGAGTTAAAATTCCTGAGCTCAGTCCAAATTGGCCTAATCTTTGGGCATTCCCACCAGCTGTGGATTTGGGAGCCTTGCTGCCCACAGCTCTGCCAACATCTATCCGACACTGAGGGGTATATGACGGCCAACGTCTTCGGGACCTTGTACCACCTAGACAGAAGTTTGTCTCCTGTATTTCTGTATGTACCAGTCTTACCATATTCCGTTTCTGTTAGTCTGTGAAGTGACGGTCTAGTTTCCCACTCCACAAACAAATCAAAGGTCTGCGGTGACACGTCTATTCAGCAATTTATAAGAGATGGAGAGAAAACCCCCATCCATTGGCTGTTTATTCCATAGAGATTCCAAATCAGAGAGGTTCCTCCATTCTAATCCTCTGTAGGTGAACAATGCAGACATGCTGTAGTCGCTGATCCCTCCAGGTATCCATTGGAAACTCGCCATGTTCCTCTCTAAGGTCCCTCATCTGTATTTTTTAATGTTCACTATTTTTATTAGTTTTATGATTAAACACAGAATTACAACATGGCACTTCAGAGGGATGGATATAAAACAATAGAGTGATCAGTGCAGAGAACATCAACAGATACAATAGATCCAGAAGAACGGCTCGTCCACCTCGGAAACATCAAGAAGAAATTTAGTTTGAGGCAAATGGTGGGAACAGTCAATGTAGACTGCACTGAGGATGAGAGCCGAGGTGAAGGTCTGGCTTGTTCCAAAAATACAAATCTCAGAGAAGAATCCTAGAAATGAGGAGAAAATAATGGGGGGGGGGGAGACAGTCAGGGGGAACCCACAAACCATCACTAGGGCTCCATCCATGGATGCCCCATTATTTATAATTCGAGGAGATGGTGGTCAAACTTAGAAAACAAGTGACCCGGGGTTCCCGAACTTGGTGCAGTTTAGTGTGAGTGTAATTTATCTTTTTAAAGCATGAAAAAGAGTCTAGATCCTCTGTCGTGTTTTTGTTGCTTACAGGGAGGTTCACCATTGAGCGCTGTCACCAGAATAGCGGTTATACCCGTCCTGATGACAACTTTGAAAGAGGATTTCCCTTCGTTTTAGAGAGATTCACATCCTCAGGACAGGGAAATCTACCCAATGGGGTGCACACCTAAAATAATGGGAGGCGGGTGTCTGGGATCTGACCATTCACTGGCTATAAATACACTTTTCGGCCCCATTCACATTTGTGCGACCTGAAAGTTACGTGACTTGAAGCAATGCCTGTGTAATGTTGAGGTCTATGAACCTCAAGTCCCATCAAAGTAGTGCAGGGAGTACATTGAAGTTGCACAGAGATGGACGGTCCTCATTGGAATTCATGGGGTACAACTTGTCATGCAGCTTTGCTGTCCCAAGTCGCAGGACAAGTCGCACAAGTGTGAAAGGGGCCTAAAGGGGAGACATTGAGGTTGTTATTAATGTGCTGCAACACATGGAAATGAATGAAATGTCATTTTGTGACATTTTTATAGCTTAAAAAAAAGGTAAACTTGTAACAAGGCGTCGCTCCTCCACACTGCGTATTCCAGCAGACGGGCGTTCTATAGAGCTTAAGGCCCCGTTCACACCTATGTGAATTAGATGCGGCTTACACTGCATCCAGTTCGCAGGACATTTCAAAATACATTCATTTTAATGTGTCTGGTTCACATATCTGCGGTGCATTCGCACTCCGCATTGCACAAAAAACGTGTGCGATTTCTAGGCAGTGCGGTCCAGCTCAGGTGCGAATAATTGTGTGAATGTTGGTTTTCTATCGGTGATGTTTTATCTCCAATGTCAGTACTTTGTCTCCCTTCCCTGGAACAAGCATGGAAATAATAATGTCCGATCCTTCTGATGGGAATATTTGTTCCAGGTCAGTAAATAACACCGTACTGAACCCCGCGGGTACGAGGCGGAGACTTCTCCATAAAGGGATCGGCAATGACATGTCTGTAATTTATTTATCGCTCATCCATGTCTTTATGGACCTTGCTTTGTACACTGGTGATCAGTCATATTGGAACAGGAAGGGGCCGTCCCCAAACTGTTCCCGCAAAGTTGGGAGCATGAAATTGTCCAAAATGTCTTGGTATGCTGACGCTTTAAGAGTTCCCTTCACTGGAACTAAGAGGCCAAGCCCAACCACTGAAAAACAACCCCACACCATAATCCCCCCTCCCCCCCACCATAATCCCCCCTCCTCCAAATGATTTGGACCACTGTACAAAGCAAGGTCCATAAAGACATGGATGAGCGAGTTTGGGGTGGAGGAACTTGACTGGCCTGCACAGAGTTCTGACCTCAACCCCATAGAACACCTTTGGGATGAATTAGAGCAGAGACAGCGAGCCAGGCCTTCTCATCCAACATCAGTGCCTGACCTCACAAATGCTCTTCTGGAAGAATGGTCAAACATTCCCATAGACACCCTCCTAAACCTTGTGGACAGCCTTCCCAGAAGAGGTGAAGCTGTTATAGCTGCAAAGGGCGGAGCCAACTCAATATTGAACCCTCCGGACTAAGACTGGGATGTCATTAAAGTTCATGTGTGTGTAAAGGCAGGCGTCCCAATACTTTTGGTAATATAGTGTATCTCAGGCACTAGAGGCGGAGTCTGGCCTTTACAATCTCTCAGGTGTTTGGTGTAGGTGGCCCACAAATGGATACATCACAGTAGCACTTCTTTTAGATGATGGATGAAATATTCAGTTCTTGTTAGGACATAATACAAAACATTTTGTAGCAGAGGGATTGTAGGAGGACATACAGGAAGTGAGCAAAACCAACAAAAGAGAAAATATACCATAAAATGGCGAGTTTATTGTACAAAATGTAAAAAGGACATACAGTAGTAGTGACCATATCCATGTAATATACCCAAATATAACACACATCTCTACTACAGAGGGTCCACATAAGAAGCTTGACACCTTATGAAAACACTCTGGGAGCGCATGTGAGCATTATCCAGGGAGCGGAACAAAGTATTTGATCGGCTGCTGATTTTGTACGTTTGCCCGCTGACAAAGAAATGATCCGTCTATAATTTGAATGATACAAAAAAAGTGCAGCGCTATATCAAAAATCAAATGTGCATATACAAAAATTATATATGTATAAAAGTGCAATATGCTGTAAATTTCCTGATACTATGCAAAAGAAATAATTATATGCCTTAGAACTAGCAATAAAGTGCAACGTACTCCTTATTGCACACAGTGTCCTTATAAATTCCAATCGATCGTGCAAAAGAGAACGATAGATACCGTATTTATCAGCGTATAACACGCACATTCATTTTAAGAGGGAAGTTTCAGGAAAAAAACCTACATTTTAAATAAGAAACTTTAAAGCAAAATAAGGGTCAGTGCCTCACTGCAGCCTCACCTTTGCCATCAATGCAGCAGCCTCACCATTGCCATCAGTGCAGCAGCCTCACCATTGCCATCAGTGCAGCCTGATCGAACAGAACAGTGGTCCAATGGCGGCCCAGGAGACAGGACTTCCTATTACAGAGGCCGCCAAGTAAACAGGAGATTCTCACTGGACGTAATCTGACGGCGCTCACCCCGGCCCGCTCCCTGTCCCCTCTGAGGCAGCTAAAATTGAAGAATTGGCGTATAACACGCACACGCTATTTGCACCTGATTTTTATGGTGAAAAAGTGAGTGTTATACGCCAATAAATACAGTATATCTATCTATCTATATCTCTTTGCGTGTGTCACCATCACCAGTTGTGCCCTCACCCTATAGGCTTAATAGCTACACCTTCAGATTACAATCAATCCTCTGCTTGGCCTCTTTAGATTTTCCACCTTCTTATGGCTTATCCACTTATTCAGGCATCTCATATTACAGTCATAGTTTCCAACTGTCCCGGATTTCAAGGGACTGTCCCTGATTTGGAACAAAGTCCCTCTGCCCCTCGTTCCTCCTCATTTGTCCCTCATTTTGGGTCCGATCTATATAGATATATATAAAATGCACTTTTTATCTAATAAAAAGTGTTTTCCAGAGTTAAACCTTTAATCTGATTTCTAAATTGCTGCATTTGTAAATTCCAAAAGCCAATATAAAGGAATAATGGTGGTAAATAAAGCACTTGTGGGTTTTACCAACCTTGTTTTTTGTACAATTCTCCTTTAAGGGGCGTGTCTTATGCCTGCATACTTTTCCTGATAGGTGTCCCTCATTCCCATCTCAAAAAGTTGGGAAGTGTGCACAGAGTAAACTCCACCCTTATTAATTTACCATTGGTCTCCACTCACATCGCCCACATGCAAGGTAATAAAGCTTACAATAGAGCTTTACCGTTTTAAAAGATTTATTTATATAAAACATAATACAGATTACACTCACATTTCTTCAGATTAAATTAAGCCTTGATATGTGTATCCACAAGTACTAGGATAAAGGTTTCACCTCATAGCTGGCTCTGCAGCCCCGGTTATCGGCGCCCCCCCCCGTCCTTTACACTGGCTCTTATTTTCTTTGTTTTCTGGTTCCTCAAATGTCAGCCTCTCAAGCCCCTCCTACTAGTTTCGTCACTCCTCGTGACTTCCTCTGGGAGATATGATCATAATTCCCAGAGGAAGTCACTAGCACTTGAGGATACACATATCAAGGTTTATTTTAATCTGAAGAAATGTGAGTAATCTGTATTATGTTTTATACAACCCCTGGCAAAAATGATGGAATCACCAGTCCCTGAGGATGTTCCTTCAGTTGTTTATTGTTGTAGAAAAAAAGCAGATCACAGACATGGCCAAAAACTAAAGGCATTTCAAATGGCAACTTTCTGGCTTTAAGAAACACTAAAAGAAATCAAGAAAAATAATTGTGGTGGCCGGTAACAGTTAGATTTATAGAACAAGCACAGGGAATAAATTATGGAATCAATTCTGAGGAAAAAATGATGGAATCACCCTGTAAATTTTCATTACAAACACGAACACCTGCATGAGATGAAATCTGCTTGTTAGTATGAAGGTAAAGAGGGTCAATCATCAGGCAGTGTTGCACAAGATGTTGGTTGTTCACAGTCGGCTGTGTCTAAAACATGGACCAAATACAAACAACATGGGAAGGTGGTTAAAGGCAAGAATACTGGTAGACCGAGGACACAGTGTTCGTGTTTGTAATGAAAATTTACAGGGTGATTCCATAATTTATTCCCTGTGCTTGTTCTATAAATCTAACTGTTACCGGTCACCACAATTATTTTTCTTGATTTCTTTTAGTTTTTCTTAAAGCCAGAAAGTTGCCATTTGAAACGCCTTTAGTTTTTGGCCATGTCTGTGATCTGATTTTTTTTCTACAACAATAAACAACTGAAGGAACATCCTCAGGGACTGGTGATTCCATCATTTTTGCCAGGAGTGGTAGAAATAAATCTCTTAAAACGGTAAAGCTCTATTGTAAGCTTTATTACCTTGCATGTGGGCGATGTGAGTGGAGACCAATGGTAAAATAATAAGGATGGAGTATACCCTGTAATATGAGATGCCTGAATAAGTGGATAAGCCATAAGAAGGAGGAAAATCTAAAGAGGCCAAGCAGAGGATTGATTGTAATCTAAAGGAGTAGCTATTAAGTTTATAAGGTGAGGGCACAACTGGTGATGGTGACCAAAGATAGAGATATATAGATATAAATGCACAGAGGTGGATTAGAGTGAAGACATTTACCTTCATTCATCTAGTGATATCACAGATCACCAAATGGACTGTTTGTTTTTTGCACAATCGTTCTCTTTTGAACGATTGATTGTAATTTATAAGGACACTGTGTGTAATAAGGAGTATATTGCACTTTATTGCTAATTCTAAGGCATACAATTATTTTTTTTGCATAGTATCAGGAAATTTACAGCATATTGCACTTTTTTATATATATAGTTTTTGTATATGCACATTGGATATAGTTTTGTATACGCACATTCGATTGTTGGTATAGCGCTGCACTTATTTTGTATCATTTTGTATTTTCACATATTTTGGAAGTGCCGGAAGCTTTTTGGTACTATATAGCAGCTCACAAGGTTTTATCTATAATTTTATTGGTCGGTTTATTATAACAGTGAGAGAATAATAATAAAAATATCCTGAAAAACGCATTTCAAAAAAGTTATAAATTGATTTGCATTTTAATGAGTGAAATAAGTATTTGATCCCCGATCAATCAGCAAGATTTCTGGCTCCCAGGTGTCTTCTATACAGGAAATGAGCTGAGATTAGGAGCACTCTCTGTCTTTCTCTTTTAAAGGGAGTGCTCCTAATCTCAGCTTGTTACCTGTATAAAAGACACCTGTCCACAGAAGCAATCAGATTCCAATCTCTCCACCAAGACCAAAGAGCTGTCCAAGGATGTCGGGGAGAAGATTGTAGACCTACACAAGGCTGGAATGGGCTACAAGACCATCGCCAAGCAGCTTGGTGAGAGGTGACAACAGTTGGTGGGATTATTCACAAATGGAAGAAACACAAAATAACGATCGATCTCCCTCGGTCTGGGGCTCCATACAAGATCTCACCTCGTGGAGGTTCAATGATCATGAGAACGGTGAGGAATCAGCCCAGAACTACATGGGAGAATCTTGTCAATGATCTCAGCTGGGACCATAGTCACCAAGAACCAAACTGGTTAGATATTGAATTTTAAAAGCAGCAAACTTCTGTCAGATTAGCAAACCTGTCAGATGATCAGCTTGCCGCTGCTTTTAAAATTCAACATCTAACCAGACAGAGTTGTAATTACTGTATTTCACTATATAAACTCACTTTACTGTTAAAAATAAGTGTAAAATGCAAAACTCCGGTGGGTGGAACAAGATGTCCGCTTTCCCCCTTCTCAGTGTATCCTTACAATGGAGGAGTGCGGGGTGTAGCAAGATGGCGGCAACGGAAAGAGGGTGGCAATATCCTGCTATGGGGTGTTTCTCTTTAGCAGGGACTGGAGCACTTGTCAGGATAGATGAGCACACAGTGGTTGGAGGAGAAGGCGGGGAATGTCCTCCAATGAGCACACAGTGGTTGGAGGAGAAGGCGGGGAATGTCCTTGCATGGACTAGTCAGAGCCCAGACTTAAACCTCATTGAAAATCTGTGGAAGGATTGAAGACTGCAGTTCACAAATGCTCACCATCCAATGCAGATGAACCCAAACTGTTCTGAAAAGACGAGCGAACAAATATTGCAAAGTCTAGATGTACAAAGTTAGTAGAGACAAATCCCAACAGACTAAAGGCTGGAATTACAGTAAAAGGGTCCAACAAAATACTGACAGAAGGAGAGGGGGGATCCCTCCTCCTCCTCCAACTCAGTGATTCTGATTTCTCTGACATGTCGGTGTTCTATCTTTCACTCGGATGGTATAAGTTGCACGGAGTAAATACAGCGGGATAAAACGAAAACTGTGTCTGTCTTAATTTTAGGCTGCAAAGCAACAAAATTGGATTATTGTAAGGGGGGGGGGGGGGGATTCTTTCCTCACAGTGCTATGGGATGGCGGCACTGACAGTTCCTGAAGGGTTACGGTGCGCAGATTAGTCCTCGTCTCCTCCGTACATGTCGGCCAGCTTGGTGAGGCCCCCAGTCATTCAGAGCGCTGTAATCCTGATCCCCACCAGAGCTGGAGGAGTGCAGGGAGCTGAGAGAGGCGGCTTCCGACCCGCTACCTTCATAGTCCAACATTAGTAGTGAATTGTATGGAGAGGGGGGGATGGGTCCATGCGGTCATTTTTTACATTCTTTTTATTGTATCTGACAAATACAAAAGGAAAAAACAGTCAATCATCCAGACAGAAATCTTGTGAGCTGATAAATGTCCAGAGGCAGAAAGTACAGGAAGTTATCAGTTACATTGTTCCCTGCTAGAATATGAAGTCTTGACACACTCCCTGTCTTATGGCGGGCAAACATTTTTTTCTCCTGGGTACAGATACACTTTAAGGTGGATCACATAATCCGTATACTTCTACAACACAACGGGTCTATTTCACAAAGCTCTCACACAAGGGGGAGGGGTTTGTATTAGCCATGTGACTTTTATTTGAAATCTCATTGGAATTTGATACAAACAGAAGAAGGATCCTTATCCTGCATTAGGTTTGTGAATTCAGCATTTTGTGTCGGTTCTCTTGCAGTCTCTGTGAATGTGGATCTCCATTTATATAGAGGATGCAGCATTCACACTGCACAGTGAGAGCGCACCCCTCAGGGACATAATCCCTACTCTTTAGGTCTTATATGGTGAACTGTTTTTCTCGGATTCCTGAGCTCAAGGAACATGTAAGCTGCCATGCTATCTCAGCCACTAACATCCCATAAAACTGGAGGACTGAGGACATACTGTGAGTGCAGAGCACCAAGGACATCCCCCCTGAGTAGGCGTCATCCCTCTCCCTGCGCTCACATTGTAATGATACAAAGAGCATCACACTCCTTTCTGCATCCACCAGAGCCAGGAGAGGAAGAGGATCGGCCTGTCACATGACCAGGAGAGGAAGAGGACCGGCCTATCACATGACCAGGAGAGGAAGAGGACCAGCCTGTCACATGACCAGGAGAGGAAGAGGACTGGCCTTTTACATGACCAGGAGAGGAAGAGGACGGCCTGTCACATGACCAGGAGAGGAAGAGGACCGGCCTTTCACATGACCAGGAGAGGAAGAGGACCGGCCTGTCACATGACCAGGAGAGGAAGAGGACTGGCCTGTCACATGACCAGGAGAGGAAGAGGACCAGCCTGTCACATGACCAGGAGAGGAAGAGGACCGGCCTGTCACATGACCAGGAGAGGAAGAGGACTGGCCTTTTACATGACCAGGAGAGGAAGAGGACCAGCCTGTCACATGACCAGGAGAGGAAGAGGACTGGCCTGATGATTTTGGATAAAGGTACAGTATCTGGCAAAAGTAAGGTCCCATCCTGACGGCCCCATCCTGTTAATATGTTGTTTTCTAATTAATGTACTTACAGTATCTCACAAAAGTAAGTACACCCCTCACATTTGTGTAAATCTTCTCTTCTATCTTTTCATGTGACAACACTGAAGAAATGACACTTGTCTACAATGTAAAGTAGTGAGTGTACAGCTTGTATAACAGTGTAAATTTACTGTCCCCTCAAAATAACCATAATAATTCCATTGACACAGCGAGTGATTTTTTTTTCTGTGACCAACCCATTTTATCACAATAGGGTTGGGTCACCCATTTTAATTGAGATGATTAATGCATTAGATCAGCTGCACTCTGTCCGCTATGAACCTGTTAAATAGCGTGGGTCTCGACATGAACTCCACACCCCCGATGACGTCATTTATGACGAAACTATTAGGGTGGTGTTTATGCTCAGTCACACCATGCTAGTCACACCATGACGTCATTTATGACGAAACTATTAGGGTGGTGCTTATGCTCAGTCACACCATGCTAGTTTGTATTGCGATCTGCAGATTGTTTTTTATCCAGGCTCATTCTATCAATGCCTTGTTGGATTTGTGACATTTTATATTTTCAATAAACCATCACGGTTTTATACTATGTGGCGAATTTTCCTCACTTTTGAGACACAACTGCAAAGGACTGTTTTCTCATATCATTAGGAACACTTTAATGGACTGATCACTGCTATTCATTATTTCTATTTCATCACTGCCATTTATTTGTTTGATATTTACATAGAGCTGCAATTTCTGTTTTTTATTGTTTATACACAAATGTTCTGTTATGTGATTGCCAACTGCTTTCTCTTAAAGGGAGTTCCACCCAAAAATGGAACTTCCGCTTTAAGTGCTGATGACCCTCCGACTGACATGTCACATATGGCATGTCATTTTTTTTGGGGGGGGGGGAGTGGGCTCCCACTTCCTCCCCCGGCGCCGGACGGAAAATCACCTCTCCCCCCTCCCTGCAATCTTCTGGGACACGTCACAGGTCCCAGGAGATTGTCAGGCCAATCACAGCACATATCGCGGCTCGTGCATGTGCAGTACACCACAGCTGGGCATCCACAGTTAGAATGCCGGGGAGAGGAGCGGGAGGAGCGGGGCTTCGTGTACCCACATCGCTGGACCGCGGGGCAGGTGAGTGTCCGATTATTAAAAGTCAGCAGATACACTTTTTGTAGCTGACTTTTAAATGGGTGGAACTCGGCTTTAATACATTTTATTTTTTCACCTGCGCAATCACTATATATTTTTTTACACAGCCATTATTGTCTAAACCGCTGGCAACAAAAGTCAGTACACCCCTAAGTGAAAATGTCCAAATTGGGCCCAATTAGCCATTTTCCCTCCCCGGTGTCATGTGACTCGTTAGTGTTACAAGGTCTCAGGTGTGAATGGGGAGCAGGTGTGTTAAATTTGGTGTTATCGCTCTCACTCTCTCATACTGGTCACTGGAAGTACAACATGGCACCTCATGGCAAAGAACTCTCTGAGGATCTGAAGAAAAGAATTGTTGCTCTACATAAAGATGGCCTAGGCTATAAGAAGATTGCCAAGACCCTGAAACTGAGCTGCAGCACAGTGGCCAAGACCATACAGCGGTATAACAGGACAGGTTCCCCTCAGAACAGGCCTCGCCATGGTCCACCAAAGAAGTTGAGGTCACGTGATCAGCTTCATATCCAGAGGTTGTCTTTGGGAAATAGATGTATGAGTGCTGCCAGCATTGCTGCAGAGGTTGTAGGGGTGGGGGGTCAGCCTGTCAGTGCTCAGACCATACGCCGCACACTGCATCAAATTGGTCTGCATGGCTGTCATCCCAGAAGGAAGCCTCTTCTAAAGATGATGTACAAGAAAGTCCACAAACAGTCTGCTGAAGACAAGCAGACTAAGGAGATGGATTACTGGAACCATGTCCTGTGGTCTGATGAGACCAAGATAAACGTATTTGGTTCAGATGGTGACAAGCGTGTGTGGGGGCAACCAGGTGAGGAGGACAAAGACAAGTGTGTCTTGTCTACAGTCAAGCATGGTGGTGGGAGTGTCATGGTCTGGGGCTGCATGAGTGCTGCCGGCACTGGGGGGCTACAGATCATTGAGGGGACCATGAATGCCAACATGTACTGTGACATACTGAAGCAGAGCATGATCCCCTCCCTTCAGAGACTGGACCGCAGGGCAGTATTCCAACATGATAACCACCCCAAACACACCTCCAAGACCACCACTGCCTTGATAAAGAAGCTGAGGGTAAAGGTGATGGACTGGCCAAGCATGTCTCCAGACCTAAACCCTATTGATCATCTGTGGGACATCCTCAAACGGAAGGTGGAGGAGCGCAAGGTCTCCAACATCCACCAGCTCTGTGATGTCATCATGGAGGAGGGGAAGAGGACTCCAGTGACAACCTGTGAAGCTCTGGTGACCTCCATGTCCAAGAGGGTTAAGGCGGTGCTGGAAAATAATGGTGACCACACAAAATATTGACACTTTGGGCCCAATTTGGAGATTTTCACTTAGGGGTGTACTGACTTTTGAGAGATACTGTACCATTAATAAGAAAACAGCATATTCCTGGGATGGGACGGAGGAGTCCAGAGTTCGGCTTTCAGGATAAGAACTCTTTGCTGGATACAGTCCATTGTCTGATGTATAATGAGGCCATTTATACCGTCTATTGTATGCAAAGTGCGAGATCCCGATTTTGGCTGTTTATAATTGAACACTAACACATGGCGGGCCCCTCCTCCCTCTGCTCTGGGATGTGATAGGAAACCCAACAGGAGGCTGTACTGCTTCTCCATGCACTGTACACTTCTACAGATGAAGCTGAAAGTACGACTACTTACCTCCTCAATTAAGTTTCCAATCACATCGGGATTGGCTGGTCTTGGCTGGTACTGAGGAGCCGGCATGAATGTTGGTGCGATATTAGGAATGACCTCAGGGCGGGTATCAAGACCACGGTGAAACTGGCCAAGTTCAAAACCCTGGGGGGTAAAAATAAAGTTCAGTTCTGGTTCTTCTAGAAGATGTGAGAAAACCTTTTTTACTTCTCTTAGTGGAATGATCTGGTAAATTCACTGAAATGAAAGTAAAAATTAGGCTTAAAGAGAGAATTGCTGATCTAAATAATGATGAGGAGGAAGAGCAGAGAGACAGCTCTGGGTCGGTGTCCCGGGGTAAGGGCAAGAAGTGTCCCGGGTATGGGCAGGAAGTATCCCCAAGGTAAGGGCAGGAAGTGTCCCCAAGGTAAGGGCAGGAAGTGTCCTGGGGTAAGGGCAGGAAGTGTCCCCGAGGTAAGGGCAAGAAGTGTCCCGGTGTAAGGGCAGGAAGTGTCCCCAGGGTAAGGGCAGGAAGTGTCTCTGGGGTGAGGGCAGGAAGTGTCCCCGAGGTAAGGGCAGGAAGTGTCCCTGGGGTAAGGGCAGGAAGTGTCCCGGGGTAAGGGCAGGAAGTGTCCCCGGGGTAAGGGCAGGAAGTGTCCCCGGGGTAAGGGCAGGAAGTGTCCCCGAGGTAAGGGCAGGAAGTGTCCCCGGGGTAAGGGTAAGAAGTGTCCCGGGGTAAGGGCAGGAAGTGTCCCCGAGGTAAGGGCAAGAAGTGTCCCCGGGGTAAGGGCAGGAAGTGTCCCCAGGGTAAGGGCAGGAAGTGTCCCCGAGGTAAGGACAGGAAGTGTCCCCGGGGTAAGGGCAGGAAGTGTCCCCGGGGTAAGGGCAGGAAGTGTCCCGGGGTAAGGGCAGGAAGTGTCCCCGGGGTAAGGGCAGGAAGTGTCCCCGGGGTAAGGGCAGGAAGTGTCCCCGGGGTAAGGGCAGGAAGTGTCCCCGGGGTAAGGGCAAGAAATGTCCCCAAGGTAAGGGCAGGAAGTGTCCCCAAGGTAAGGGCAGTAAGTGTCCCCAAGGTAAGGGCGGGAAGTGTCCCCGGGGTAAGGGCAGGAAGTGTCCCGGGGTAAGGGCAGGAAGTGTCCCCGGGGTAAGGGCAGGAAGTGTCCCCGGGGTAAGGGCAAGAAATGTCCCCAAGGTAAGGGCAGGAAGTGTCCCCAAGGTAAGGGCAAGAAGTGTCCCCGGGGTAAGGGCGGAAAGTGTCCCCGAGGTAAGGGCGGGAAGTGTCCCCGGGGTAAGGGCGGGAAGTGTCCCCGGGGTAAGGGCGGGAAGTGTCCCCGAGGTAAGGGCAGGAAGTGTCCCCGGGGTAAGGGCAAGAAATGTCCCCAAGGTAAGGGCAGGAAGTGTCCCCAAGGTAAGGGCAAGAAGTGTCCCCGGGGTAAGGGCGGGAAGTGTCCCCGAGGTAAGGGCGGGAAGTGTCCCCGGGGTAAGGGCGGGAAGTGTCCCCGGGGTAAGGGCGGGAAGTGTCCCCGGGGTAAGGGCGGGAAGTGTCCCCGAGGTAAGGGCAGGAAGTGTCCCCGGGGTAAGGGTAAGAAGTGTCCCGGGGTAAGGGCAGGAAGTGTCCCCAAGGTAAGGGCAAGAAGTGTCCCGGGGTAAGGGCAGGAAGTGTCCCCAGGGTAAGGGCAGGAAGTGTCCCGGGGTAAGGGCAGGAAGTGTCCTGAGGTAAGGGCAGGAAGTGTCCCCTAGGTAAGGACAGGAAGTGTCCCCAGGGTAAGGGCAGGAAGTGTCCCGGGGTAAGGGCAGGAAGTGTCCCTGGGGTAAGGGCAGGAGGTGTCCCCGGGGTAAGGGCAGGAAGTGTTCCCGGGTAAGGGCAGGAAGTGTTCCCGGGGTAAGGGCAGGAAGTGTCCCTGGCGTAAGGGCAGGAAGTGTCCCCGGGGTAAGGGTAAGAAGTGTCCCGGGGTAAGGGCAGGAAGTGTCCCCGAGGTAAGGGCAAGAAGTGTCCCGGGGTAAGGGCAGGAAGTGTCCCCAGGGTAAGGGCAGGAAGTGTCCCGGGGTAAGGGCAGGAAGTGTCCTGAGGTAAGGGCAGGAAGTGTCCCCTAGGTAAGGACAGGAAGTGTCCCCAGGGTAAGGGCAGGTAGTGTCCCGGGGTAAGGGCAGGAAGTGTCCCGGGGTAAGGGCAGGAAGTGTCCCTGGGGTAAGGGCAGGAGGTGTCCCCGGGGTAAGGGCAGGAAGTGTTCCCGGGTAAGGGCAGGAAGTGTTCCCGGGGTAAGGGCAGGAAGTGTCCCTGGGGTAAGGGCAGGAAGTGTCCCCGGGGTAAGGGTAAGAAGTGTCCCGGGGTAAGGGCAGGAAGTGTCCCCGAGGTAAGGGCAGGAAGTGTTCCTGGGGTAAGGGCAGGAAGTGTCCTGGGGTAAGGGCAGGGAGTGTCCCCGAGGTAAGGGCAGGAAGTGTTCCTGGGGTAAGGGCAGGAAGTGTCTCAAAGACAACAGCAAAATGCTGCTTCCCATTTGAGGAACTCCGACTGGGTGGAACAAATACTGGAGCTGTGCAGAGAGACCACTTCAGGGGTCAGCAGTGAGGGGACAGGGGTCAGCAGTGAGGGGACGAGCGGTCAGCAGTGAGGGGACGAGGGGTCAGCAGTGAGGGGACGTGGGGTCAGCAGTGAGGGGACAGGGGTCAGCAGTGAGGGGACGAGGGGTCAGCAGTGAGGGGACAGAGGAGAGCAGTGAGGGGATGAGGGGTCAGCAGTGAGGGGACAGGGGTCAGCAGTGAGGGGACAGGGGTCAGCAGTGAGGGGACAGGGGTCAGCAGTGAGGGGTCAGCAGTGAGGGGACAGGGGTCAGCAGTGAGGGGACAGCAGTGAGGGGACGAGGGGCCAGCAGTGAGGGGACGAGGGGTCAGCAGTGAGGGGACGAGGGGTCAGCAGTGAGGGGACGAGGGGTCAGCAGTGAGGGGACGAGGGGTCAGCAGTGAGGGGACAAGGGGTCAGCAGTGAGGGGACAGGGGTCAGCAGTGAGGGGACAGGGGTCAGCAGTGAGGGGACAGGGGTCAGCAGTGAGGGGACGAGGGGTCAGCAGTGAGGGGACAGGGGTCAGCAGTGAGGGGACAGGGGTCAGCAGTGAGGGGACGAGGGGTCAGCAGTGAGGGGACGAGGGGTCAGCAGTGAGGGGACGAGGGGTCAGCAGTGAGAGGACAGCAGTGAGGGGACGAGGGGCCAGCAGTGAGGGGACGAGGGGTCAGCAGTGAGGGGACGAGGGGTCAGCAGTGAGGGGACGAGGGATCAGCAGTGAGGGGACGAGGGGCCAGCAGTGAGGGGACGAGGGGCCAGCAGTGAGGGGACGAGGGGTCAGCAGTGAGGGGACGAGGGGCCAGCAGTGAGGGGACGAGGGGCCAGCAGTGAGGGGACGAGGGGCCAGCAGTGAGGGGACGAGGGGTCAGCAGTGAGGGGACGAGGGGTCAGCAGTGAGGGGACAGGGATCAGCAGTGAGGGGACAGGGGTCAGCAGTGAGGGGACAGCAGTGAGGGGACGAGGGGGCCAGCAGTGAGGGGACGAGGGGCCAGCAGTGAGGGGACGAGGGGTCAGCAGTGAGGGGACGAGGGGTCAGCAGTGAGGGGACGAGGGGTCAGCAGTGAGGGGACAGCAGTGAGGGGACGAGGGGTCAGCAGTGAGGGGACAGCAGTGAGGGGACGAGGGGTCAGCAGTGAGGGGACGAGGGGTCAGCAGTGAGGGGACGAGGGGCCAGCAGTGAGGGGACGAGGGGTCAGCAGTGAGGGGACGAGGGATCAGCAGTGAGGGGACAGGGGTCAGCAGTGAGGGGACGAGGGGTCAGCAGTGAGGGGACAGGGGTCAGCAGTGAGGGGACGAGGGGCCAGCAGTGAGGGGACGAGGGGTCAGCAGTGAGGGGACGAGGGGTCAGCAGTGAGGGGACAGGGGTCAGCAGTGAGGGGACGAGGGGTCAGCAGTGAGGGAACGAGGGGTCAGCAGTGAGGGGACAGGGGTCAGCAGTGAGGGGACGAGGGGTCAGCAGTGAGGGGACAGGGGTCAGCAGTGAGGGGACGAGGGGTCAGCAGTGAGGGGACGAGGGGCCAGCAGTGAGGGGACGAGGGGTCAGCAGTGAGGGGACGAGGGGCCAGCAGTGAGGGGACGAGGGGTCAGCAGTGAGGGGACGAGGGATCAGCAGTGAGGGGACAGCAGTGAGGGGACGAGGGGTCAGCAGTGAGGGGACAGCAGTGAGGGGACGAGGGGTCAGCAGTGAGGGGACGAGGGGTCAGCAGTGAGGGGATGAGGGGTCAGCAGTGAGGGGACGAGGGGCCAGCAGTGAGGGGACGAGGGGCCAGCAGTGAGGGGACGAGGGGTCAGCAGTGAGGGGACGAGGGGTCAGCAGTGAGGGGACGAGGGGTCAGCAGTGAGGGGACGAGGGGTCAGTAGTGAGCAGTGAGGGGACGAGGGGTCAGCAGTGAGGGGATGAGGGGTCAGCAGTGAGGGGACAGGGGTCAGCAGTGAGGGGACGAGGGGTCAGCAGTGAGGGGACAGGGGTCAGCAGTGAGGGGACAGGGGTCAGCAGTGAGGGGACAGGGGTCAGCAGTGAGGGGACGAGGGGCCAGCAGTGAGGGGACGAGGGGCCAGCAGTGAGGGGACGAGGGGCCAGCAGTGAGGGGACGAGGGGTCAGCAGTGAGGGGACGAGGGGTCAGCAGTGAGGGGACAGGGGTCAGCAGTGAGGGGACGAGGGGTCAGCAGTGAGGGGACGAGGGGTCAGCAGTGAGGGGACGAGGGGTCAGCAGTGAGCAGTGAGGGGACGAGGGGTCAGCAGTGAGGGGATGAGGGGTCAGCAGTGAGGGGACGAGGGGCCAGCAGTGAGGGGACAGGGGTCAGCAGTGAGGGGACGAGGGGTCAGCAGTGAGGGGACAGGGGTCAGCAGTGAGGGGACGAGGGGTCAGCAGTGAGGGGACGAGGGGTCAGCAGTGAGGGGACAGGGGTCAGCAGTGAGGGGACGAGGGGTCAGCAGTGAGGGGACAGGGGTCAGCAGTGAGGGGACAGGGGTCAGCAGTGAGGGGACGAGGGGTCAGCAGTGAGGGGACAGGGGTCAGCAGTGAGGGGACGAGGGGTCAGCAGTGAGGGGACGAGGGGTCAGCAGAGAAGCGGAGTGCGTGGAGCGTCTGACATGCGGGAGCAGAATGGGGCGATATTATATCTGCAGATCGTGTGAATGGGCCCTCAGGAGAAGGAAAGACGTGTCTGTTCTAAACAACAACGTCTGTTACTTTGTAATCTTATGTAATGAGGATGTTATTGGTGAATAATGGGGGGGAGGGGGGAGAGATAAACAGATAATAGAAGATGAATAAACAAGAAGTAAACATTTGGTCTGACCCATAGGGGGGATTACAGGGGGGGGGATGAAATGGTTAAACACGGCACCGCCATTAATCTGCCGTAGACCTCCAGAGATTTGCCGGTTAACGGAGTTTCAGCAATAAACCCGAATGTGTCGTACCCGATTCTCCTCTCCACCACCTTCTTGCTGACGCGTTTTGTCTTCAGGAGGCAGAAGTGGCTTCTTCATAAACAGCAGAAAAGGTAATATCAGTACTATGGGGGAGAAATGTACAAGGATTACAAATCTATAGATAACTGGAGGAAGATGCTTTTATTTGACATCAGAACCTGATATTATATATATTTGCAGTGTGCGCTGTCCTTACCGCTGGGCTATCATTTCAGATATTCACATAAAACACACAATTGGGATTTTAGTCCCCCTGATGGGGGTATGTGTACTATTCCATCTGACCAGCAGGTGGCAGCGGCTGACTGTATGAAGACCGTACATCTATATGACTTTGTATTGATCGGAAGGGATGTGGCAAAAGATTATTGAGCCCTTATACCGAGCGCCAAAATATGATTGTAATCTGATATATATATATATTGTACATTCTAGTGTATGACCAGGTGATCGTCTCCTGAAGAAGCGGATTATGTTCCTGTGAACCTGCGCCGAAGTTCAAGCGCGTTTCTCATCCCCGATTAGAGTGCGGAGAATCAACACATATAGGGCGTACACACGGTCGGACTTTGTTCGGACATTCCGACAACAAAATCCTAGGATTTTTTCCGACGGATGTTGGCTCAAACTTGTCTTGCATACACACAGTCACACAAAGTTGTCGGAAAATCCGATCATTCTAAACGCGGTGACGTAAAACATGTACGTCGGGACTATAAACGGGGCAGTGGCCAATAGCTTTCATCTCTTTATTTATTCTGAGCATGCGTGGCACTTTGTCCGTCGGATTTGTGTACACACGATCGGAATTTCCGACAACGGATTTTGTTGTCGGAAAATTTTATCTCCTGCTCTCCAACTTTGTGTGTCGGAAAATCCGATGGAAAATGTCCGATGGAGCCCACACACGGTCGGAATTTCCGACAACACGCTCCGATCGGACATTTTCCGTCGGAATATCTGACCGTGTGTACGGGGCATAAGAAGAAACAAATTTGTGTTTTCTTCATGTCATTTTGTTGGTTCTTGTTTATTTTTTTTATCTTGTACAATAAATATTTTGATACATTTTTTTTTACCCTTTTGGTTATAGTCCTTCTATAGTTTAGTAATTAGATGGGGTACCGGACTACTATTCTCCAATGTTGAGGGCTCTCCTAGGAGACCCCCCCCTCACAAATTTTCTTTCTCTAAGGGAATGTTTAGCTTGTCCGAGCCGCCCCTCCCCCGAGCACTAATACTACTTACTGAGAAGAGCCAGGGTGCCCCCGAGGATGCCCAGGATGACAGGGATGCCCAGGCCTCCAGCCAATGTCTTGTCACAGGTATTCTCGGCTGTACATTGGCACACTTGCATACTCAATGTAGTTGTGTTTTTCATATCCCCGACATCGACGAGGGTGACGGGTATATTATAGATCTCTTCAGCCAGTTCCCTGATTGGTTTAATCAGAAATTCTGTACAAAAAAAAGCAACAATTACTCAAAGAGAGAAATAATATACACACTACAAAATATCACCGCAACATTCCAGTGTGTTTGACCCCCTCCCTCCTTGTTGTGTGTATATTATATAGAATGCTCAGCATAAATGAGGACACCCCAATATACAGAGCTCGGCATAAATGAGGACACCCCAATATACAGAGTTCAGTACAAGGAGTACACCCCAATATACGGCGCTCAGCATAAATGAGGACACCCCAATATACGGCGCTCAGCATAAATGAGGACACCCCAATATACAGCGCTCAGTATAAATGAGGACACCCCAATATACAGAGCCCAGTATAAATGAGGACACCCCAATATACAGCACTCAGTATAAATGAGGACACCCCAATATACAGAGCTCAGCATAAATGAGGACACCCCAATATACAGCACTCAGTATAAATGAGGACACCCCAATATACAGAGCTCAGCATAAATGAGGACACCCCAATATACAGAGCTCAGCATAAATGAATACACCCCAATATACAGAGCTCAGTATAAATGAGGACACCCCAATATACAGCGCTCAGTATAAATGAGGACACCCCAATATACAGAGCTCAGTATAAATGAGGACACCCCAATATACAGCGCTCAGTATAAATGAGGATACCCCAATATACAGAGCTCGGTATAAATGAGGACACCCCAATATACAGAGCTCGGTATAAATGAATACACCCCAATATACAGAGCTCAGCATAAATGAGGACACCCCAATATACAGAGCTCAGTATAAATGAATACACCCCAATATACAGAGCTCAGTATAAATGAGGACACCCCAATATACCGAGCTCAGTATAAATGAGGACACCCCAATATACGGCACTCAGTATAAATGAGGACACCCCAATATACGGCGCTCAGCATAAATGAGGACACCCCAATATACGGCGCTCAGCATAAATGAGGACACCCCAATATACAGCGCTCAGTATAAATGAGGACACCCCAATATACAGAGCCCAGTATAAATGAGGACACCCCAATATACAGAGCTCAGCATAAATGAGGACACCCCAATATACAGAGCTCAGTATAAATGAATACACCCCAATATACAGAGCTCAGTATAAATGAGGACACCCCAATATACAGAGCTCAGTATAAATGAGGACACCCCAATATACAGAGCTCAGTATAAATGAGGACACCCCAATATACAGCACTCAGTATAAATGAGGACACCCCAATATACAGAGCTCAGTATAAATGAATACACCCCAATATACAGAGCTCAGCATAAATGAGGACACCCCAATATACAGAGCTCAGTATAAATGAATACACCCCAATATACAGAGCTCAGTATAAATGAGGACACCCCAATATACAGAGCTCAGTATAAATGAGGACACCCCAATATACAGAGCTCGGTATAAATGAGGACACCCCAATATACAGAGCCCAGTATAAATGAGGACACCCCAATATACAGAGCTCAGTATAAATGAGGACACCCCAATATACAGAGCTCAGTATAAATGAGGACACCCCAATATACAGAGCTCAGTATAAATGAATACACCCCAATATACAGAGCTCAGTATAAATGAGGACACCCCAATATACAGAGCTCGGTATAAATGAGGACACCCCAATATACAGCACTTAGTATAAATGAGGACACCCCAATATACAGAGCTCAGTATAAATGAGGATACCCCAATATACAGAGCTCGGTATAAATGAGGACACCCCAATATACAGAGCTCGGTATAAATGAATACACCCCAATATACAGAGCTCAGCATAAATGAGGACACCCCAATATACAGAGCTCAGTATAAATGAATACACCCCAATATACAGAGCTCAGTATAAATGAGGACACCCCAATATACCGAGCTCAGTATAAATGAGGACACCCCAATATACGGCACTCAGTATAAATGAGGACACCCCAATATACAGAGCTCAGTATAAATGAATACACCCCAATATACAGAGCTCAGCATAAATGAGGACACCCCAATATACAGAGCTCAGTATAAATGAATACACCCCAATATACAGAGCTCAGTATAAATGAGGACACCCCAATATACAGAGCTCAGTATAAATGAGGACACCCCAATATACAGAGCTCAGTATAAATGAGGACACCCCAATATACGGCGCTCAGCATAAATGAGGACACCCCAATATACGGCGCTCAGCATAAATGAGGACACCCCAATATACAGCGCTCAGTATAAATGAGGACACCCCAATATACAGAGCCCAGTATAAATGAGGACACCCCAATATACAGAGCTCAGCATAAATGAGGACACCCCAATATACAGCGCTCAGTATAAATGAGGATACCCCAATATACAGAGCTCAGTATAAATGAGGACACCCCAATATACAGAGCTCAGTATAAATGAGGACACCCCAATATACAGAGCTCAGTATAAATGAGGACACCCCAATATACAGCACTCAGTATAAATGAGGACACCCCAATATACAGAGCTCAGTATAAATGAATACACCCCAATATACAGAGCTCAGCATAAATGAGGACACCCCAATATACAGAGCTCAGTATAAATGAATACACCCCAATATACAGAGCTCAGTATAAATGAGGACACCCCAATATACCGAGCTCAGTATAAATGAGGACACCCCAATATACAGAGCTCGGTATAAATGAGGACACCCCAATATACAGAGCCCAGTATAAATGAGGACACCCCAATATACAGAGCTCAGTATAAATGAGGACACCCCAATATACAGAGCTCAGTATAAATGAGGACACCCCAATATACAGAGCTCAGTATAAATGAATACACCCCAATATACAGAGCTCAGTATAAATGAGGACACCCCAATATACAGAGCTCGGTATAAATGAGGACACCCCAATATACAGCACTTAGTATAAATGAGGACACCCCAATATACAGAGCTCAGTATAAATGAATGCACCCCAATATACAGCGCTCAGTATAAATGAGGACACCCCAATATACAGCACTTAGTATAAATGAGGACACCCCAATATACAGAGCTCAGTATAAATGAGGACACCCCAATATACAGAGCTCAGTATAAATGAGGACACCCCAATATACAGAGCTCAATATAAATGAGGACACCCCAATATACAGCAGTCAGTATAAATGAGGACACCCAATATACAGAGCTCAGTATAAATGAGGACACCCCAATATACAGTACTCAGTATAAATGAGGACACCCCAATATACAGAGCTCAGTATAAATGAGGACACCCCAATATACAGCGCTCAGTATAAATGATTTCACCCCAATATACAGAGCTCAGTATAAATGAGGACACCCCAATATACAGAGCTCAGTATAAATGAGGACACCCCAATATACAGAGCTCGGCATAAATGAGGACACCCCAATATACAGAGTTCAGTACAAGGAGTACACCCCAATATACGGCGCTCAGCATAAATGAGGACACCCCAATATACGGCGCTCAGCATAAATGAGGACACCCCAATATACAGCGCTCAGTATAAATGAGGACACCCCAATATACAGAGCCCAGTATAAATGAGGACACCCCAATATACAGCACTCAGTATAAATGAGGACACCCCAATATACAGAGCTCAGCATAAATGAGGACACCCCAATATACAGCACTCAGTATAAATGAGGACACCCCAATATACAGAGCTCAGCATAAATGAGGACACCCCAATATACAGAGCTCAGTATAAATGAATACACCCCAATATACAGAGCTCAGTATAAATGAGGACACCCCAATATACAGAGCTCAGTATAAATGAGGACACCCCAATATACAGAGCTCAGTATAAATGAGGACACCCCAATATACAGAGCTCAGTATAAATGAGGACACCCCAATATACAGCGGTCAGTATAAATGAGGACACCCCAATATACAGCGCTCAGTATAAATGAGGACACCCCAATATACAGCGCTCAGTATAAATGAGGACACCCCAATATACAGCGCTCAGTATAAATGAGGACACCCCAATATACAGAGCTCAGTATAAATGAGGACACCCCAATATACAGAGCCCAGTATAAATGAGGACACCCCAATATACAGCGGTCAGTATAAATGAGGACACCCCAATATACAGCGCTCAGTATAAATGAGGACACCCCAATATACAGCGCTCAGTATAAATGAGGACACCCCAATATACAGCGCTCAGTATAAATGAGGACACCCCAATATACAGAGCTCAGTATAAATGAGGACACCCCAATATACAGTACTCAGTATAAATGAGGACACCCCAATATACAGAGCTCAGTATAAATGAGGACACCCCAATATACAGAGCTCGGTAAAAATGAGGACACCCCAATATACAGAGCTCAGTATAAATGAGGACACCCCAATATACAGAGCTCAGTATAAATGAGGACACCCCAATATACAGAGCTCAGTATAAATGAGGACACCCCAATATACAGAGCTCGGTAAAAATGAGGACACCCCAATATACAGAGCTCAGTATAAATGAGGACACCCCAATATACAGAGCTCAGTATAAATGAGGACACCCAATATACAGAGCTCAGTATAAATGAATGCACCCCAATATACAGCGCTCAGTATAAATGAGGACACCCCAATATACAGAGCTCAGTATAAATGAGGACACCCCAATATACAGAGCTCAATATAAATGAGGACACCCCAATATACAGCTGTCAGTATAAATGAGGACACCCCAATATACAGAGCTCAGTATAAATGAGGACACCCCAATATACAGAGCTCAGTATAAATGAGGACACCCCAATATACAGAGCTCGGTATAAATGAGGACACCCCAATATACAGCGCTCAGTATAAATGAGGACACCCCAATATACAGAGCTCAGTATAAATGAGGACACCCCAATATACAGAGCTCAGTATAAATGAGGTCACCCCAATATACAGCGCTCAGTATAAATGAGGACACCCCAATATACAGAGCTCAGTATAAATGAGGACACCCCAATATACAGCGCTCAGTATAAATGAGGACACCCCAATATACAGAGCTCAGTATAAATGAGGACACCCCAATATACAGCGGTCAGTATAAATGAGGACACCCCAATATACAGCGCTCAGTATAAATGAGGACACCCCAATATACAGCGCTCAGTATAAATGAGGACACCCCAATATACAGCGCTCAGTATAAATGAGGACACCCCAATATACAGAGCTCAGTATAAATGAGGACACCCCAATATACAGAGCTCAGTATAAATGAGGACACCCCAATATACAGAGCTCAGTATAAATGAGGACACCCCAATATACAGCGGTCAGTATAAATGAGGACACCCCAATATACAGCGCTCAGTATAAATGAGGACACCCCAATATACAGCGCTCAGTATAAATGAGGACACCCCAATATACAGCGCTCAGTATAAATGAGGACACCCCAATATACAGAGCTCAGTATAAATGAGGACACCCCAATATACAGAGCCCAGTATAAATGAGGACACCCCAATATACAGCGCTCAGTATAAATGAGGACACCCCAATATACAGAGCTCAGTATAAATGAATACACCCCAATATACAGAGCTCAGTATAAATGAGGACACCCCAATATACAGAGCTCGGTATAAATGAGGACACCCCAATATACAGAGCTCAGTATAAATGAGGACACCCCAATATACAGCGCTCAGTATAAATGAGGACACCCCAATATACAGAGCTCAGTATAAATGAGGACACCCCAATATACAGAGCTCAGTATAAATGAGGACACCCCAATATACAGAGCTCGGTATAAATGGGTGCACCCATGTATGGCATTCCTCTGCAGTGTACCCCGTATTGTGTCACGGGAAACAATCACCCCAGTTTGGCTTCTCTCAGGGTTGCCAACCTCCCGCGTTCTTTACTGACAGAACAAAGTCATTTGTTTGATTTACACTTAAAAAGTAACAACATGAAAAGATCAGCCTCCGATATTTACTGGCAGTTGTAGAAGAAATCACTGATTTTTACAAAGTGTCAGTAAATTTTGCTTTCTACGTCTTTCACTATCTGCAGTGACCTTGTCTGGCGATTTTCTCCACCCGTCTCTTCAGAAGACGCTCCTGATGAGGTGAGAAGTTCCTGGAGATCTGTGATGGTGGAACTTCCATCTTTGTTATTCTGAGTGAAGTGAAGATTTGCTGATCTTCTTGTCGTCATTTTTCTTCATTCTCAGGTCAGGTGACTTTTCTCTTCCATGTGGTGTCATTGCTGACAGCAGGAAATGGGAGGGGCTTTCTTTGTTAGGTAACGCCCCTTTATAATCACCTGTCTGCTGGACACCTGATTGGTGGATAATTACTCACCTGGAGATGAATTCTTGTTCATTAGGATTTTGTTGTCTAAAATGTAGCTTTGCTCCTAAGACCCCCCCCTCCCCCTCCCCCCACACTATACAACTTTTGTTGTCTGATTTCCTTCAGATTTACCAAAACCATGTCGTGCGATGGACGGTCTGATTGTATACAAATAGTAACTCTTAAGGTTTGACCTCATATTATTATACGTTTTTTGGTAAATCTAAAGGAAAAAAAATCTAAAGAGAATTGTATAGTGTGTATCCGGCTTTAGACTTTCATTGGGGTGTGTTCACTTTTGCAGCGCGGTCTGGTAATTTGTTAAGAAACCTCCAGGGGGGGTGTGGCTCATGTGATGTCATGGGACCTCCTCTTCATCCCCAGCTCCATACAGCTGAACATGAAGAGTACTCACACTGTGACATCACAATGTGTGCGTGGTGCAGTACTTACCTGAGCCTGGGCCGTACAATGAGATCTGGGGGGGCGGGTCCATGACAGCCTGGGCTCAGAGGAAGTGGATTGGATGACACTGGTCATCAATCAGCCAGGAAGAGCGAGGACATCTTGTGGTGGAAAGAAGTACTGCTCCAGACTCTGTATTGTAGTTAGAGCTTCCTATTTATTTTATCTTTATATGGGCTGTTCATCTTTTTTAGCTCAAGTTCTCCTTTATTCACGATCTGCAGTTCTTTTATTGTTTTAGTATGAGAGAGCGAATGTTTTCTCCTCAGTAGGAGCACAAAATTATAATAAACACCTGACAGAGGCGTTAAAGCTGAACTCAGGGTTAAATTATGTTTTTTGTCTGTGGGGGGGGGCAAGAAAAAGTAAAAAGCTTATCCCCCCCCACCCACCCAAGCAGGCAGCTCTCTCCAGGTTGTGGGCGGGCACTCGGGGGCGGGCACTCGGGGGTGGGCACTCGGCATCCTCACTTACAATGCAGGACTGCCGGACCTGCATTGTATGGGATGAAAAGGAAGGAGGCGCAGAGCCCGTCGTGTAAAATGATAAAACAGGTGAAAGAGATATTATTGTAGTTACAAGAGTGACATGAAATGGGCCAATCGGCATCAGTCTGGAGAGGACTGGGAGTGGCAGAGCGTCACCCACAACCCGCAGCCTTGGTCCCCGGCGTAGCGGACAGGAATGGGCGGTGTGTGGATAGAAGCCGCGGTCACAGGTCCATGGAGAACGCTGGAGCCGGAACTCAAACCCGGAAGTGGAGCCGCCCGATGCTCGTCGCTGGTTTACATATTCGCCGTACAGCGACGCGTTTCGGAGCTTTCACCCTTCATCAGTCTGTCTGTCATAAGACTCCCCACCACAAATAAATACACCGGCTGAGCTCAGTGCGGCACAACCAGATCACCTATTCCATATCTCTGATCACTGAGGGTCTCAGCCACAAAGTCAGCCTCTAATGACACCCACAATGCACCTGACAGACGCTCATCTCATATCTTAGAGACGTTCAGCCGCGCCGATATGATTTATTTGACATGTAAAACTCAATAAAGGTCTTTTTGAAATGAAATATCACATAAATCCTGATAAATCGAATTATGTGATGAATCCAGAATGTTCTACCAGCCATGAGAACCCTGCGCATGCGCACACAAACACAAGGAATCGATCGATGTGCAGGAACTTACTGTCATTCTCTATGCTGATTGTCCAGTTGTCACGAGCTTCGCGGCTCAGTTCTGCCCTGTATGGGGCTGTAAAGGGGGGCAGATCTCTGTCAATAATATTAATAGATATGGGGTCTGCACTCTTCAGGCAGTATACGGCGTCTCGATATTCCAAATACGGTCCGTTATCGTTCACATCTTCAAGTGTGATCTGAAGGGTGCCGGTCCCGGTGGTTGGGGGTGAACCTGTAGAAATCACAATATATATTAAAGAACTCCGTAATAAAATCCACATTCTGTATGGTGATTGTTTTACAGCATCGGCAACATTGTCTGTAGCGGTGTACACATCCTATATGGTCAGAGAGTAACCCCGCTATTCTGTCCTGCACCCCTCCATGCCATCTCCAGTCTGCTGGTCAGTGAGCCCCCCCATAATGATTCCTCATCCAGGGACACCCCCCATGTGCTCTCCCCCTCTCTACTGGTCAGTGAGCCCCCCCCCCTAATGATTCATCGTCCAGAGACACCCCCCATGTGCTCTCCCCCTCTCTACTGGTCAGTGAGCCCCCCCATAATGATTCATCGTCCAGAGACACCCCCCATGTGCTCTCCCCCTCTCTACTGGTCAGTGAGCCCCCCCCCCCATAATGATTCATCGTCCAGAGACACCCCCCATGTGCTCTCCCCCTCTCTACTGGTCAGTGAGCCCCCCCCCCATAATGATTCCTCATCCAGGGACACCCCCCATGTGCTCTCCCCCTCTCTACTGGTCAGTGAGCCCCCCCCTAATGATTCATCGTCCAGAGACACCCCCCATGTGCTCTCCCCCTCTCTACTGGTCAGTGAGCCCCCCCCCCATAATGATTCCTCATCCAGGGACACCCCCCATGTGCTCTCCCCCTCTCTACTGGTCAGTGAGCCCCCCCATAATGATTCATCGTCCAGAGACACCCCCCATGTGCTCTCCCCCTCTCTGCTGGTCAGTGAGCCCCCCCATAATGATTCCTCATCCAGGGACACCCCCCATGTGCTCTCCCCCTCTCTACTGGTCAGTGAGCCCCCCCCTAATGATTCATCGTCCAGAGACACCCCCCATGTGCTCTCCCCCTCTCTACTGGTCAGTGAGCCCCCCCATAATGATTAATCGTCCAGGGACACCCCCCATGTGCTCTCCCCCTCTCTACTGGTCAGTGAGCCCCCCCCCATAATGATTCATCGTCCAGGGACACCCCCCATGTGCTCTCCCCCTCTCTACTGGTCAGTGAGCCCCCCCATAATGATTCCTCATCCAGGGACACCCCCCATGTGCTCTCCCCCTCTCTACTGGTCAGTGAGCCCCCCCCCATAATGATTCCTCATCCAGGGACACCCCCCATGTGCTCTCCCCCTCTCTACTGGTCAGTGAGCCCCCCCATAATGATTCCTCATCCAGGGACACCCCCCATGTGCTCTCCCCCTCTCTACTGGTCAGTGAGCCCCCCCCTAATGATTCATCGTCCAGAGACACCCCCCATGTGCTCTCCCCCTCTCTACTGGTCAGTGAGCCCCCCCCTAATGATTCATCGTCCAGAGACACCCCCCATGTGCTCTCCCCCTCTCTACTGGTCTGTGAGCCCCCCCATAATGATTCCTTGTCCAGAGACACCCCCCATGTGCTCTCCCCCTCTCTACTGGTCAGTGAGCCCCCCCCCATAATGATTCCTCATCCAGGGACACCCCCCATGTGCTCTCCCCCTCCTGTAAGCACACTAAACAACTGCTGCCCCTTTGGCCTCCAATGCCTGAAATATGTTAGACATGTAGAACAGAGACTGGTTGGCACATGTATGGGATGTACAGATCGATTCTAGACAATTCCGCTCGATGTATTTATCATACATAATGATTTCTAAATAACGGATAACTGGGCCAAATGTTTTTTTATGCTCCGTTTGGCCGGAGTGCCGCTTTAAGGAAACAATTCGGGTGAAGTAAGAAGAGAATCTTAAGATAAGTTCTGCCCTTTATATATATACACTATATTTCCAAAAGTATTGGGACGCCTGCCTTTACACACACACATGACCTTTAATGACATCCCAGTCTTAGTCCGGAGGGTTCAATATTGAGTTGGCTCCGCCCTTTGCAGCTATAACAGCATCAACTCTTCTGGGAAGGCCGTCCACAAGGTTTAGGAGGGTGTCTATGGGAATGTTTGACCATTCTTCCAGAAGAGCATTTGTGAGGTCAGGCACTGATGTTGGATGAGAAGGCCTGGCTCACAGTCTCAGCTCCAATTCATCCCAAAGGTGTTCTATGGGGTTGAGGTCAGGACTCTGTGCAGGCCAGTCAAGTTCCTCCACCCCAAACTCGCTCATCCATGTCTTTATGGACCTTGCTTTGTGCACTGGTCCAATCATTGGTGGAGGGGGGGATTATGATGTGGGGGGAGGGGGTATTATGGTGTGGGGGGAGGGAGGTCATGGTGTGGGGGGGAAATTTGGTGGGGGGGTTGTTTTTCAGGGGTTGGGCTTGGCCCCTTAGTTCCAGTGAAGGGAACTCTTAAGGCGTCAGAATACCAAGACATTTTGGACAATTTCATGCTCCCAACTCTGTGGGAGGAGTTTGGGGACGGCCCCTTCTAGTTCCAACATGACTGCCCACCGGAGCACAAAGCAAGGTCCATAAAGACATGGATGAGCGAGTTTGTGGTGGAGGAACTTGACTGGCCTGCACAGAGTCCTGACCTCAACCCCATATAACACCTTTGGGATGAATTAGAGCGGAGACTGCATGCCAGGCCTTCTCATCCAACATCAGTGCCTGACCCCACAAATGTTCTTCTGGAAGAATGGTCAAACATTCCCATAGACACCCTCCTAAACCTTGTGGACGGCCTTCCCAGAAGAGGTGAAGCTGTTATAGCCGCAAAGGGCGGAGCCAACTCAATATTGAACCCTCCGGACTAAGACTGGGATGTCATTAAAGGTCATGTGTGTGTAAAGGCAGGCGTCCCAATACTTTTGGGAATATGAAAAGGAATTGGCGTTGGGACTTTATATGAGGCAATAACTGTGATCCCTGATTATTTGGGGAAAAAAAGGGAAAAAAAGAAGAGGAAAAGGTTGGGACTTTGTGTGAGGCACACTGCTACAAAACATAGTATGAACCAATCAGTGTAAACATTGTTTATTAAATACAAAAGGCAAACAAGACATGGTAGTATAATAAAATGATAAAATTGCATAGTAAATAATGGGTAACATATAAACCTTATATTGCAATCAATATATAGTACACATTGAGCTTACAATAAAACTTAATAGATCTAGGAATGTAAGCCAGATTGTAATGGTAACATATAAGTAAACAATGGATTGGTGGATAATGATATAAAGATGGTATTCAGGTAGGATGGTAGAACATGGGGGAATGTGACGTCACATCATAGGAAAGCTCTACGCGTTTCGTGGTTAGTATACCACTCGTCAGGAGCAGATGCAGGGTTTGGGATTATCTAGGATAAATTGCCAAATTGAGTATAGTAAAAAATATAAAAAACAAAATAGGGAATAAAAAGGAAAGAGGGGGAGCAGACAAGGATCCCAAGCACGCAAGTCGCTCCGACTTAGAAGAAAGGTTCCTGTACTACTTTAGGGGCGACTTGCGTAGACTTCTATACAGAAGTCGTCTTGCAAGTCGCCGTGGATGTCGTGTGCAGATCACCTCGGTGAGGCGACCTGCAAGTCGTGCCGCTTCTAGTTTTCTTATTGAAAAAAAAAAAAGAAACCATCAGATGTTCTCAGAGACATCGGAGACTTGAGGAACACTCACCATTGTCCACAGCCAAGATGATGGCTCTATAAATGTTGTTCTTCACAAACACCGACTCTCGATCTAACTGTCCGTTTCCTGTGATGATTCCATTATCCGGGTTCACGCTGAGCCACCCGGCCGGGTCATTGCCTATCCTATAGCTGCAGGAAAACATTTAATAAGATCATCACGACCAACGTCTGACTTGCCGTATTGGGGTTGTTCATCTATCGGGGATCTCTTTATCAAATATCAGACATAAGACGATTGGACATCCTGGAACTGTAAAACAAACTTATACAGCAACTTTCTTTGTAGCTTTGTGTAAAGAAGGAAACATTTCACTCACTTCCGATCGTTGTGCCTCTCATACAAAAATAAAGGAGTGCGAATGTCACCAGGACAGGAGGGGCAACAATGAAAATATTGTTGGAAGTTTCAATCCTTCACTCTACTAAAAGTGTGTGTAGGAAGGTTCTGGGCTACAACATGGAGAAGGAGACAAAGGGGGTTATTTACGAAAGGCAAATCCACTCTGCACTACAAGTGAAGTGAAGTCGGTAAAAGTCATCTCACCACTCCCCCTGGTTCTCAGCACTCTGCATAGAAGTCTATGGGCTGGCTTCTCTATGGCTCTCCCCCTGCTGGCTGGAGGGGGTAGTGCAGCATAACCTCAGCATTACAATAGTGAGTGAAGCAACAAAGGACATTGGCGGTTATTTACTAAAGGAAACTCCACTTTGCACTGCAAGTGCACTTCATGCAGGGCAAATAAAAAACAGCATTTTAGCTTGCACATGATTGGATGATAAAATCAGCAGAGCTTCCCCTCATTTCAGATCTACCCCTCAGATTTAGAGCGACTTCACTCTAAGTGCTCTAAGTGCTCACTCTTGTACTGCAAAGTGGATTTACCTTTCGTAAATAACCCCCTTAATTTCCATGCATTTGTAAAAACATACTTTAATGTGTATAACAATGGTAATGATACACCAATCACAGTTCTGGCATTCCAAAAAATTGTACAATTAAGTCCTTGTGCATCGACGCGTTTCACTTTCCGCTTCCTCAAGATACACAAAAGGACAACATAGAATTCACTGTATAAATGAAAAACACAAATTATATCTATGCTAAACATACAGTAAGGGAAAAAATAATTTGATCGGCTGCTGATTTTGTATGTTTGCCCACTGACAAAGAAACGATCGATCTATAATTTTATTGGTCGGTTTATTATACCAGTGAGAGAATAACAACAAAAATATCCAGAAAAACACATTTCAAAAAAGTTATAAATTTATTTGCATTTTAATGAGTGGAATAAGTATTTGATCTCCGATCAATCAGCAAGATTTCTGGCTCCCAGGTGTCTTCTATACAGGTAATGAGCTGAGATTAGGAGCACTCTTCTCTTCTCTCTCTCTCTCTTTCTCTCTCTCTCTTTCTCTCTCTCTCTTAAAGGGAGTGCTCCTAATCTGAGCTTGTTTCCTGTATAAAAGACACCTGTCCACAGAAGCAATCAATCAGATTCCAATCTCTCCACCATGGCCAAGACCAAAGAGCTGTCCAAGTATGTCGGGGAGAAGATTGTAGACCTACACAAGGCTGGAATGGGCTACAAGACCATCGCCAAGCAGCTTGGTGACAACAGTTGGTGGAATTATTCACAAATGGAGGAAACACAAAATAACGATCGATCTCCCTCGGTCTGGGGCTCCATACAAGATCTCACCTGGTGGAGGTGAGAACGGTGAGGAATCAGCCCAGAACTACACAGGAGAATCTTGTCAATGATCTCAGCTGGGACCATAGTCACCAAGAAAACAATCGGTAACACACTACACCGTGAAGGACTGAAATCCTGCAGCCCCCGCAAGGTCCTCCTGCTCAGGAAATCACATGTACAGGTCCGTCTGAAGATTACTAATGAACATCGAATGATTCAGAGGAGAACTGGGGGAAAGAGTTGTGGTCAGAGGAGACCAAAATGGAGATCTTTGGTATCAACTCAACTCACCGTGTTTGGTGGAGGAGGAATGCTGCCTATGACCCCAAAAAAACCATCCCCCACCGTCAAACATGGAGGTCCTATGACCCCAAGAACACCATCCCCCACCGTCATACATGGAGGTTCTATGACCCCAAGAACACCATCCCCCACCGTCATACATGGAGGTCCTATGACCCCAAGAACTCCATCCCCCACCGTCATACATGGAGGTCCTATGACCCCAAGAACACCATCCCCCACCGTCATACATGGAGGTCCTATGACCCCAAGAACACCATCCCCCACCGTCATACATGGAGGTCCTATGACCCCAAGAACACCATCCCCCCACCGTCATACATGGAAGATCTATGACCCCAAGAACACCACCCCCCACCGTCATACATGGAGGTCCTATGACCCCAAGAACACCATCCCCCACCGTCATACATGGAGGTCCTATGACCCCAAGAACACCATCCCCCACCGTCATACATGGAGGTCCTATGACCCCAAGAACACCATCCCTCACCGTCATACATGGAGGTCCTATGACCCCAAGAACACCATCCCCCACTGTCATACATGGAGGTGGAAACATTATGCTTTGGGGGTGTTTTTCTTCTAAGGGGACAGGACAACTTCACCGCATCAAAGGGACGATGTACGGGGCCATGTACCATCAAATCTTGGGTGAGAACCTCCTTCCCTCAGTCAGGGCATTAAAGATGGGTCATGGATGGGTCTTCCAGCATGACAATGACCCAAAACACACGGCCAAGGCAACAAAGGAGTGGTTCTAGAAGAAGCACATTAAGGTCCTGGACTGGCCTAGCCAGTCTCCAGACCTTAAGCCCATAGAAAATATGTGGAGGGAGCTGAAGGTTCGAGTTTCCAAAGATCAGCCTCGAAACCTTAAAGCAGAATTCTGGGATCGGCAAAAAATCCCTCATTAGTACGTCCCCCTACACAAAATACTAAACAGTTATTACATTTGAGAAATTCCTTACTATTGAAGAGAAAAGTCTAATTGAATTTTCAGGAAGTCTAGTTATTGGTTGTTAACGGTTTGGAATATCTGATATCCATATTCAGACTGGGAGGAAGCACTCAAGCGGAGTGTGGGACGTTTCAATACATTGGTGGCAAGCAGTGGGACGCTTCCTGAAGTCTGGGACATCCAAACCTCCACCTGGATCCAAGACCAGGATAATAGACTTCAGTCACCCCAGCGGAGATATGGATCTGGCATCAGAGTTCCCGGGGCTGCTGCGGATCATCCTTTCAGCATACACTAGGACTGTGTCTGTGGATGAATACCTGGAGCTCGGGTAACAGATTTGGGTAGGACAAGTGCTTTCCAACCCCAGAGCAATGGCCAGTGACCAGCGGGCATTGCGGATGGCATTCCTGGAAGAGCGGCCCCAGGAGCAATTGGTGACTGAGTTGGACAGGCTGGTCCAGCAGGAGATAGAGCTGGACAATCGTTATCGGGCTCTGCAATGGCACGCAGAGCAGGAATATTTAGGGGAGACAACAGAATGCTCTCCGGAGGGATATGACTTTGGAGGCCCTGGATTGCTGTGGGAGAGCCCTACAGATCATTTTGTGTTTGGCGATGGAGGAGAGCCTACCCTTAAAGACCTGCAAGAATATAGAGAGTCTATGCTCAGTCTTGCAGGGGTCTCACAGTTTAAACCTGATCTGGACCATTTGCTAAGGAAGGAACAGCATCTGGAAAGGGCATCGGGGAACTGCTAGAACACGTTCAGCAGCATGCCAGAGAATCAGCAGCAGAAAGTCCAGAGATTGCCGTCTACAAAGCTGAAGTGCTGACAACAGGGCAGACATTAGCTTTGCCTCTGCCCAGCACCAATAACATCTTCTGGGTTTCACGGACAGGAGATGGGAAACCTCTATCCCCAGACACCAGTTCCAGAGACTGGGGATTTAATAGACTTCTCTGCTGAGGAAGGACAACCTGGTGAGCCTCCAGCAGAAGAGCTGGTATTAGGGCCAAACATCCCTGAGCTCTGCCCAGCACCAACAGCAGCATCTGTGGAGTTACCAGAAACTTCTCCAGCTGAAGCGCTGACAAATGGACAGAGGGTCCAAGACCTCTGCTCCCCACCTGCAGCAGTTCCGGATGCCCAGGGTGAGAAGGAGATGGTCACTTCCCAACAGTTGTCCAGGGTGGAGAAAGCGATCCTTCCTCCCCAGCAAAGATCAGTGCACCTGGGAGACAGTATCAGAGACATGTCGTCCCAGCAGCCAGATGAGGGTAAAGGGGGTGGAGCAGCCAGCTCCCCTTCCCAGCAGAAGATGGCACCCCAGAATGATGCCACCAAACTAACAGAAGAGCTGGCAACAGAGCAGAGTGCTGCTGGCCTCTGCCCTCAACTAACAAAACATGCAGTGTCCACCTGTATACTCCAGGGATGCTGGGCAGTCAGTCCAAATCCCCAACAGCATGATGAAGTGAGCCCAGACACCCTGTCTTCTTTCCAGTGTCTGAAAGGACTCCAGAGAGAAGGGCCAGTCTGCACTTCTCCCCAGCGGCGGGCATGTTCTCTGAGAGAGGCAGAGGTTTGCTGGGTGAGTAATGCTATGTTTGGGACAATTTGTTTGGGGTACTATGTGGGTACAGGCAGTAGAGGACTGGAACTACTGACTAACTTCGAAGTCTACACATCTGGGGTCTCCTCCTGTGTTAGTCTGCCTCCGAAAGGGGAGAGATGTGACGGGAGGGACTTTGGACGGGGGGGGCTGGTGGAACCCAGAATGCCTTGGAGAGGTTGGGAAACCCTTGCTTCAGCTCCCCATGCACCTCCTATGTCTAAGTAACCCTGTGTCTAATAGGGGCACAGGGTGACTGAGAACCCCAGTCTGATCTGTACTACTCAGACTCACTGTACAACCACACTGGAATGTTGTGTGTGGATATATATATTATATATTGCCTCATACTGTTGGGGACTCTTTGTTGGGTCGTTTGGGGTGTGTCTGTATTCCATTGTTCTATTGTGTCTGTCTGCCTTGAGTATTATGGGATGTGTATGTAGATTAGCTGTTAGAGGGGAGAGGGGGAATTTCTCCAACAGCTCTCCCTGCTGATTGGACAGTCTACCCCGCCCTGAATGCAAAGGTAGGCGATTTTCCTGAGTGTTACCTCTGTGTACCTGCGTTTCAATAAACAGTTTCATGTTCAGCAACCAAAACGAGTACTGTCTAGTTATTCGTTGTCATGGGTTTGGAATATCAATATTCAGACTGGGAGGAAGTGGTATATGACGAAAGCACTCAAGCGGAGTGTGGGGCGTTTTGTTACATAGATGTAGAAGGTTGTCGGGTTTCAGAAATCTTACAATCACCACTCACGTGATCGTTTGGATCTGCGCCTTGTCGGGGTCCTGAGCCGTGTAGGACGCCACCTCTTGGCCGCTCGGCAGATCCTCCCGGACAGTGACATTCTTCACTGGCGGTACGAAGATCGGAGCCTCATTCAAATCCTCCACATCCACCGTGATAGTGGCGGTAGAAGTTACCAGCGGTACAGAAAAGGCGGCTTCGTTGGTGGCCGCTACCAACAGGATGTGTTGTCTTTTCACCTCAAAGTCCAGTCCCTGCAATCAGGAAGAAATGATTGATTGACAGTTATACACCGGAGTATTATAGCAGCTCTATTGCATTTATTATTATTATTATTATTATTATTGCTCATTACATAGGCAGGCTTTGCTTCCTGCTTAGAGGAGCTACACGGTGCAGATCCCAATGCAAGTCTACAAGTGAGGACTAACTAAAACCAAAAAAGATAAAGTGTCCATCCAAAGCTGGATGTCCGGGGTTAGCTTTATCTGTTGTTGCATCCAATACTCAGATTCAGAATTCAGAATAGTTTATTAATCCCAAAGGGAAGTTATTAAGATACAATTACATTCAACAAAGACAATACAAACTCACAATAACAATAACATTTACCAATAACAGCAAGTTAATATACAATAACCATACAGCAAATTAAAATAAACAAATTCAAATTAAATTCACACTTTACTGTAGTAAACATACAATCCTATTAAAACACTACATAGAATAATAACTCAGATTAAAAAATAACAGAAAACCAAATTACAAAATGAAAATCTTGCAACACTTTCTCTAAACATTATCCTAAAAATTATTTCACATATTTAACCAATACCAACATGATATAAATCTGCATAAAAAAAAAATTTAAATGGCCCACGCATTTCAGGGTTTAAGAGTTCACTCACACAGGCAGCCAGGGGGCAGTATAAACAGGAGGCGTTTATATGACTAAAACAGACAGTGAGGAGGCAACATATTGCCTCCTTACTGCCTGTCACCGATGCACCGTGGAACCTGCCAACCTATGTGTGCGAGCCCTAGGGAAGTCTGTGATGTTAGATAACTCTATATAGTGCTGTAGTCTGTCCTGCTGAGGTCTTTTGTGACCTTAATTCGTTTAGTTGGCCTTCTCTGCATCCTCTCCAGATCCACAACTTTCTTTTTGGTGAAAAGGCCCTCAAATCTGTATTTCTCCCTCCATCTTTCTACCTTTTTACAAAAATTCTGCTAAGGCTCCTGTACATTAGAGAGCTGCCCGTGGAACTATATCCAGATATATTTAACTATACCCAATTATACCCAGATATACCCAACTATATTCAATTATGTCCAACTATACCCAACTATACCCAGATATACCCAACTATATTCAATTATGTCCAACTAAGTCCAACTATGCCCAACTATACCCAACTATGTCCAACTATGTCCAACTATACCCAACTATATCCAGATATAAACAACTATATTCAATTATGTCCAACTAAGTCCAACTATGCCCAACTATACCCAACTATGTCCAACTATGTCCAACTATACCCAACTATACCCAACTATGTCCAACTATATCCAGATATACCCAACTATATTTAATTATGTCCAACTAAGTCCAACTATGCCCAACTATACCCAACTATGTCCAACTATGTCCAACTATGCCCAACTATACCCAACTATGTCCAACTATACCCAGATATACCCAATTATACCCAACTATGTCCAACTATATCCAACTATATCCAACTATACCCAACTATGCCCAACTATACCCAACTATGTCCAACTATACCCAGCTATGCCCAACTAGGGCCAACTATACCCAACTATATTCAATTATGTCCAAATAAGTCCAACTATGCCCAACTATACCCAACTATGTCCAACTATACCCAGATATACCCAATTATACCCAACTATGTCCAACTATATCCAACTATACCCAGATATACCCAACTATATTCAATTATGTCCAACTATGCCCAACTATACCCAACTATACCCAACTATGTCCAACTATACCCAGATATACCCAATTATACCCAACTATGTCCAACTATATCCAACTATACCCAACTATGCCCAACTATACCCAGCTATGTCCAACTATACCCAACTATACCCAACTATGTCCAGCTATACCCAGCTATGCCCAACTAGGTCCAACTATACCCAACTATATTCAATTATGTCCAAATAAGTCCAACTATGCCCAACTATACCCAACTATATTCAATTATGTCCAAATAAGTCCAACTATGCCCAACTATACCCAACTATGTCCAACTATACCCAGATATACCCAACTATATTCAATTATGTCCAACTATATCCAACTATACCCAGATATACCCAACTATATTCAATTATGTCCAACTATGCCCAACTATGTCCAACTATACCCAGATATACCCAACTATATTCAATTATGTCCAACTATGCCCAACTATACCCAACTATGTCCAACTATACCCAGATATACCCAATTATACCCAACTATGTCCAACTATATCCAACTATATCCAACTATACCCAACTATGCCCAACTATACCCAACTATGTCCAACTATACTCAGCTATGCCCAACCAGGGCCAACTATACCCAACTATATTCAATTATGTCCAAATAAGTCCAACTATGCCCAACTATACCCAACTATGTCCAACTATACCCAGATATACCCAATTATACCCAACTATGTCCAACTATATCCAACTATACCCAGATATACCCAACTATATTCAATTATGTCCAACTATGCCCAACTATACCCAACTATACCCAACTATGTCCAACTATACCCAGATATACCCAATTATACCCAACTATGTCCAACTATATCCAACTATACCCAACTATGCCCAACTATACCCAGCTATGTCCAACTATACCCAACTATGTCCAGCTATACCCAGCTATGCCCAACTAGGTCCAACTATACCCAACTATATTCAATTATGTCCAAATAAGTCCAAATATGCACAACTATACCCAACTATATTCAATTATGTCCAAATAAGTCCAACTATGCCCAACTATACCCAACTATGTCCAACTATACCCAGATATACCCAACTATATTCAATTATGTCCAACTATATCCAACTATACCCAGATATACCCAACTATATTCAATTATGTCCAACTATGCCCAACTATACCCAACTATACCCAACTATGTCCAACTATACCCAGATATACCCAATTATACCCAACTATGTCCAACTATATCCAACTATACCCAACTATGTCCAACTATACCCAGATATACCCAACTATATTCAATTATGTCCAACTATGCCCAACTATACCCAGCTATACCCAACTTTGCCCAACTATACCCAGCTATACCCAATTATACCCAACTATGCCCAACTATACCCAGCTATGTCCAACTATACCCAACTATACCCAACTATGTCCAACTATACCCAGCTATGCCCAACTAGGTCCAACTATACCCAACTATATTCAATTATGTCCAAATAAGTCCAACTATGCCCAACTATATCCAACTATACCCAACCATGTCCAACTATGCCCACCTATGCCCAAATATACCCAACTATATTCAATTATGCCCAATTATGCCCAACTATACCCAGCTATGCCCAACTATACCCAACTATGCCCAACTATACCCAGTTATGCCCAACTATACCCAACTATACCCAACTATACCCAACTATACCCAGCTATGTCCAACTATACCCAACTATGTCAAACCATACCCAGATATACCCAACTAAATTCAATTATGTCCAACTATGTCCAGCTATGCCCAACTATACCCAACTATGTCAAACTTTATTCAACTCTGTCCAACTATACCCAACTATACCTATGGAAATGTACCCAACCAGAACCCCAACTATACTCAACTATACCCATATACCCAACTATATTCAACCATGTCCAACTATGTCCAACTACTGTTGTTGGGTGCAGTTAGGTATAGTTGAATATAGTTTGGTATACTGTATATCCGACTATGTCTGACTATACCCAAAAATATCCATCTATACCCAACTATGTCCAACTATGTCCAACTACAGTATGTCCGACTATGTCCAACTATACCCAACTATACTCAACTATGTCCAACTATAACCAACTACACCCAGCTACACCCAGCTATGGTCAACTATACCCAAATATGCCCAATGCAGCTCATCTGTGTGGTTTTACTATCACCCAACTGCACATCCGAAGAGGTCCTATAAGAGTGAGGTTTTCTATTTGAGCAGGACGGCCCAGGGATTACAGTGAAATTAATATAATACAGCCGATGAAATATGGTAAAGAAAACATGAGAAAAGTAAAATTGCATGTAAAGTAACAGAAACATCAGTGTGTGTGGTCATAGAATATATGCTGTTATTTCTGATTAATACCCTGCAGTTGTTTATGAAAGCCGAACTTCAGGTAGAAAAGAATCCTTCAATAAATTAACTGTATTTAAAAGTAATTATGGTAATATAACACCTAATATCAGCCAGTTGCAGTTCCTTTCCTAGCAGAGCTCAGACTAGGAGAGGGAGAAGCAGCAGAAGGAGGTAATATGTAGTGCTCATGTACTCACAAGCAGCATGCTGATAGCAAGAGAGAGCAGAGTGACAGTGAGAAGAGCTCATCAGTCAGCTGTTTCTCCCTTACTGTCCAATCACAGGCTGGGGAAGGGACAAGACCTGGTTCTATTATATGGCTGGCTGTGCTGTGTATATCTCAGGAATCCATGGAGAGGAATATAAAGTATTTGGCTGGTAAAGCAGCTCTCATGTACAGATGTATTTGGTGTATTTGGCTGATGCCTGGAGTCCAGCTCTACATAAGGACGGCTCTTAGTACAGCAAACACAATGAGCTTACCTTCACTGTTGTCAGCTGCCCCATGTTGTCTGGGGTTGTAGTTATGCCAAACAGGTTTCCTTCATTGCCTTTAACAATCTTAAACACGGCTGTCCAGGCGTCTGTGTTGGGGGTGTCGTCATCTGTGACCGTCAGGAGTGCAACTTCGAACCCCACAGCGTTTTCAGGGACCTTCGCTGAGTACTGAAATTAAGAGATCTCATATCAGAACTACAACATAATGGTCTTCATGAATGTAGAACTATATGTCAGGGCTTCTCTAAAATGGCCTCCTCCGCCTACAGGACCATAACAAGATGGCCTCAGCCTACAGGACCATAACAAGATGGCCTCCGCTTACAGAACCATAACAAGATGGCCTCTGTGTACAGGACCATAACAAGATGGCCTCCGCCTACAGGACCATAACAAGATGGCCTCCGCTTACAGGACCATAACAAGATGGCCTCTGTGTACAGGACCATAACAAGATGGCCTCCGCCTACAGGACCATAACAAGATGGCCTCTGTGTACAGGACCATAACAAAATGGCCGCTGCGTACAGGACCATAATAAAATGGCCTCCGCGTACAGGACCATAACAAAATGGCCTCTGTGTACAGGACCATAACAAAATGGCCTCCGCCTATAGGACCATAACAAGATGGCCTCCGCCTACAGGACCATAACAAGATGGCCTCTGTGTACAGGACCATAACAAAATGGCCTCTGCGTACAGGACCATAACAAAATGGCCTCCGCGTACAGGACCATAACAAAATGGCCTCCGCGTACAGGACCATAACAAAATGTCCTCCGTGTACAGGACCATAACAAAATGGCCTCCGCCTACAGGACCATAACAAGATGGCCTCCGTGTACAGGACCATAACAAAATGGCCACCGCGTACAGGACCATAACAAAATGGCCTCCGCGTACAGGACCATAACAAAATGGCCTCTGTGTACAGGACCATAACAAAATGGTCTCCGCCTACAGAACCATAACAAGATGGCCTCCGCCTACAGGACCATAACAAGATGGCCTCTGTGTACAGGACCATAACAAAATGGTCTCCCCATTGTACAGGACGATAACAAAATGGCCTCCGTGTACAGGACCATAACAAAATGGTCTCCGTGTACAGAACAAAATGGCCTCAGCCTACAGGACCATAACAAAATGGTCTCCCCATTGTACAGGACGATAACAAAATGGCCTCCGTGTACAGGACCATAACAAAATGGTCTCTGTCTCTGGAAATCCTACAAAATAGCTTCTGTGTACAAAATTTATATTAACCACTTCACGCCCGTGCTATAGCCGAAAGACGGCTACAGCGCGGACGCCAGTTGCCAGGAGGGCATCCCTGGACGTCCTCCTGTTTACTTCCGCCATGCGCGCTCCTGCACATCGGGGAAATTCTGTGCTGGCCAGTCACAGATCGCTGTAAATGGCCAATCACAGCGGCCGTTTACAGCGCGATCGGAGCTTCCAATGAGAGATGATCTCATATGTAAGTATATGAGATCATCTCCCTCCTCACACAGAGACAGCGTGTGAGCAGGGAGAGCGAATGGCTGCAGCGGTGAGAGTAAAAAAAAAAAAAAAACAGAAAATAAAGTGACCACAGTGCCTGTCAGTGCCATCTGTCCCCAGTGCCACGTATTAGTATCATCTGTTATCAGTGTCACGTGTCATCAGTGCCACGTATTAGTGCCACATCAGTGTCACATGTCATCAGTGTCACGTATCAGTGCCATCTGTCATCAGTGTCAGTGTCATCAGTGCCACGTATTAGTGCCATCTGTCATCAGTGCCACGTATTAGTGCCACATCAGTGTCACATGTCATCAGTGCCACGTATCAGTGTCACGTGTCATTGTCCTGGTGCTCCAGGGCCTTGAAAAGTGTAATAGGTAGTCAACAAGTTAGATGTGTCATTTATGCTCCTAGAACCCCTGAAGGTGCTCACTGCATGTTGGGCCTCTCTATGTGGCCAGGCTGTGGAAAAGTCCCACACATGGGGTATCGTAATACTCAGGAGGAGTAGCAGAATGTATTTAGGGGTATTATTTGTGGTATATACATGCTATGTGAGAGAAATAACCTATTACAATGACAATTTTGTGGGGAGAAAAAATCTTCATATTGCAAAGAATTGTGGGAAAAAATGACAACATCAAAAACCTCCCCATGCATCTTACTAAACACCTTGGAATGTCTACTTTCTAAAAAGGGGTCATTTGGGGGGTATTTGTACTTTCCTGACTTGTTCGGGTCGCAAGAAATGAGAGGCCGCCAGTACATCAGGTGTGATCAATTTTTTATGATTCGCACCACAGCTTGTAGACTCTCTAACTTTCACAGAGACCAAATAATATCCACTAATTTGGGTTATTTTTACCAAAGATATGTAGCAGTATAAATTGTGGCCAAAATTTATGAAGAAAAATTAATAATTTGCTAAATTTTATCACATAAACTAAGAAAAATGCGGCTTTTTTCAAAATTTTCGGTCTTTTTTTCATTTATAGCGCAAAAAATAAAAAAAACGCAGAGGTGATCAAATACCACCAAAAGAAAGCTCTATTTGTATGAAGAAAAGGACAAAAATTCATTTGGGTACAGAATTACATGACTGAGTAATTGTCATTCAAAGTGTGAGAGCGCTGAAAGCTGAACATTGGTCTGGGCAGGAGGGGGGTTTAAGTGGCCGGTAGGAAAGGGGTTAAATGGCATTTGTGTAAAGGGGTCCTAGAGGAGGACATGTGGCAGAATCTGAGGACCCTCTAAAATGGAACAAAAATAGAGCCAGTACACAGGACTGTGACAAGATCGCTCCTTGTTACAAGAATTAAAGAGCTGAACCCCCAAAACAAAAATGTAAAATATTCTTATCTTATCAGCCTTTAGATATGACGGCTGCATTCCTTTTCATTTTTCATGCTTTTTTCCCCTTTATTTTCCCCCTGGCAATTCTGCAAATATTACACCCCCTGTCCTGGTGGCTACTCTCTCCCCTCCACTTTATCCATGAAAGGCACCAAAGTTGTCACCCAGGCTGGACTACAAACATGTCTTCCTCTTTTTTATCTCCATTGTGGGTGGAGGAGGGGTCAGTAGTTTACAGAAGGACGATAACATTGTTGGTGTTTTCTGTTCAGCTCACATGAAAGGACATTTCTGGTGAGATCAATGGGAATTTTCTGTTCTTGCTGATAGTTCTCTTAAAAATGAGGACTAATGCAGCCACCACATCTAAGGACTGGTAAGCTTGTAGTCAGGTGCAGTCTACTTTCTCCACTGCAGATGGCGCTCAACTGCAGCGGAATAGCAGTGAGAAGTCAAGAGGAGCCTGGTTCCTCTATGGTTTCCAGGGTCACTGGGGAAGCCATCCGATTGGATGCTACCTCCCCACGTGACTCTAGCAGCCATCTTGGGTCAGACAGAGCCTATTTAAGGCCCTGGTTCCCAGGTTTAGCACGCATTCACTCATAGGTAGTGTAGGGACAGGTCACCTGTCTATCGGGGACAATATTAGTGGCAGGACGAGGTTCCAGGTGAGAAGGGAAAGGATAGGGCTCGCAATCTTCTTGGGCATCTACCCATTTGGACCCCATTCTGTTACTGGGAGTGAGGTAAGAAAGGTACACTGACTGGTGGAGGCTCCGCATGTCCCTCCTAATGCAACACAAACACCTGTAAGTATGTAGGACAAGGGAAGCCGTGTACAAGATTACACACAAGGGGCTCATCTCTGAGTTGGGGGATTCTTCACATGACCCTCACCTGGTCCCGGGCATTGGTGAGCACGCCTTGGGGTGAGGTGTTATCCCCGTGTTACATGGACACCACCTGGTGTAGCCAAAAGAACCCACCCAGTGGGCAGTCCTCTCATCTGACCCAGAACTTGGCACCTAACAAGTTAAGAAACACGGAGGAAAGGACCTTCATCACCCACCTCCATGTATGGATCTCTGTCTATACACGGATCTCTGTCCATACACGGATCTCTGCCCATACACGGATCTCTGTCCATACACGGATCTCTGCCCATACACAGATCTCTGCCCATACGCGGATCTCTGCCCATACACGGATCTCTGTCTATACACGGATCTCTGCCCATACACGGATCTCTGCCCATACACGGATCTCTGCCCATACACGGATCTCTGTCCATACACGGATCTCTGTCCATACACGGATCTCTGCCCATACACGGATCTCTGTCCATACACGGATCTCTGTCCATACACGGATCTCTGCCCATACGCGGATCTCTGCCCATACGCGGATCTCTGCCCATACGCGGATCTCTGCCCATACACGGATCTCTGCCCATACACGGATCTCTGCCCATACACAGATCTCTGTCTATACACGGATCTCTGCCCATACACGGATCTCTGCCTATACACGGATCTCTGTCTATACACGGATCTCTGCCTATACACGGATCTCTGCCTATACACGGATCTCTGTCTATACACGGATCTCTGCCCATACACGGATCTCTGCCTATACACGGATCTCTGCCTATACACGGATCTCTGTCTATACACGGATCTCTGCCCATACACGGATCTCTGCCTATACACGGATCTCTGCCTATACACGGATCTCTGCCCATACGCGGATCTCTGCCCATACACGGATCTCTGCCCATACACGGATCTCTGCCCATACACGGATCTCTGCCTATACACGGATCTCTGCCCATACACGGATCTCTGCCCATACACGGATCTCTGTCTATACACGGATCTCTGCCCATACGCGGATCTCTGCCCATACACGGATCTCTGCCCATACGCGGATCTCTGCCCATACACGGATCTCTGCCCATACACGGATCTCTGCCCATACACGGATCTCTGCCCATACGCGGATCTCTGCCCATACACGGATCTCTGCCCATACGCGGATCTCTGCCCATACACGGATCTCTGCCTATACACGGATCTCTGCCTATACACGGATCTCTGCCTATACACGGATCTCTGCCTATACACGGATCTCTGCCCATACACGGATCTCTGCCCATACACGGATCTCTGCCCATACACGGATCTCTGTCTATACACGGATCTCTGCCCATACACGGATCTCTGCCTATACACGGATCTCTGTCCATACACGGATCTCTGCCTATACACTGATCTCTGTCCATACACAGATCTCTGCCTATACACGGATCTCTGTCTATACACGGATCTCTGCCTATACACGGATCTCTGTCTATACACTGATCTCTGCCTATACACGGATCTCTGCCCATACACGGATCTCTGCCCATACACGGATCTCTGCCTATACACGGATCTCTGCCTATACACGGATCTCTGCCCATACACGGATCTCTGCCCATACACGGATCTCTGCCTATACACTGATCTCTGCCTATACACGGATCTCTGCCCATACACGGATCTCTGCCCATACACGGATCTCCGCCCATACACTGATCTCTGCCCATACACGGATCTCTGCCCATACACGGATCTCTGCCCATACACTGATCTCTGCCCATACACGGATCTCTGCCCATACACGGATCTCTGCCCATACACGGATCTCTGCCTATACACGGATCTCTGTCTATACACGGATCTCTGCCCATACACGGATCTCTGTCTATACACGGATCTCTGTCTATACACGGATCTCTGCCCATACACGGATCTCTGTCTATACACGGATCTCTGTCTATACACGGATCTCTGCCTATACACGGATCTCTGTCTATACACGGATCTCTGCTCATACACGGGTCTCTGTCTATACACGGATCTCTGCCCATACACGGATCTCTGTCTATACACGGATCTCTGCCCATACACGGATCTCTGCCCATACGCGGATCTCTGCCCATACACGGATCTCTGCCCATACACGGATCTCTGTCTATACACGGATCTCTGTCTATACACGGATCTCTGCCTATACACGGATCTCTGCCTATACACGGATCTCTACCTATACACGGATCTCTGCCTATACATGGATCTCTGACCATACACGGATCTCTGCCTATACACGGATCTCTGCCTATACACGGATCTCTGCCTATACACGGATCTCTGCCTATACACGGATCTCTGCCCATACACGGATCTCTGCCCATACACGGATCTCTGCCTATACACGGATCTCTGCCTATACACGGATCTCTGCCTATACACGGATCTCTGCCCATACACGGGTCTCTGCCTATACACGGATCTCTGCCTATACACGGATCTCTGCCCATACACGGATCTCTGCCCATACACGGATCTCCGCCCATACACTGATCTCCGCCCATACACGGATCTCTGCCCATACACGGATCTCTGCCCATACACGGATCTCTGCCCATACACGGATCTCTGCCCATACACAGATCTCTGCCCATACACGGATCTCTGCCCATACACGGATCTCTGTCTATACACGGATCTCTGCTCATACACGGATCTCTGCCCATACACGGATCTCTGCCCATACACGGATCTCTGCCTATACACGGATCTCTGTCTATACACGGATCTCTGCTCATACACGGATCTCTGCCTATACACGGATCTCTGCTCATACACGGATCTCTGCCTATACACGGATCTCTGCCCATACACGGATCTCTGCCTATACACGGATCTCTGCCTATACACGGATCTCTGCCTATACACGGATCTCTGCCCATACACGGATCTCTGCCTATACACGGATCTCTGCCTATACACGGATCTCTGTCTATACACGGATCTCTGCCTATACACGGATCTCTGCCTATACACGGATCTCTACCTATACACGGATCTCTGCCTATACACGGATCTCTGCCTATACACGGATCTCTGCCCATACACGGATCTCTGCCCATACGCGGATCTCTGCCCATACACGGATCTCTGCCCATACGCGGATCTCTGCCCATACACGGATCTCTGCCTATACACGGATCTCTGCCTATACACGGATCTCTGCCTATACACGGATCTCTGCCTATACACGGATCTCTGCCTATACACGGATCTCTGCCCATACACGGATCTCTGCCCATACACGGATCTCTGCCCATACACGGATCTCTGTCTATACACGGATCTCTGCCCATACACGGATCTCTGCCTATACACGGATCTCTGTCCATACACGGATCTCTGCCTATACACTGATCTCTGTCCATACACAGATCTCTGCCTATACACGGATCTCTGTCTATACACTGATCTCTGCCTATACACGGATCTCTGCCCATACACGGATCTCTGCCCATACACGGATCTCCGCCCATACACTGATCTCTGCCCATACACGGATCTCTGCCCATACACGGATCTCTGCCCATACACTGATCTCTGCCCATACACGGATCTCTGCCCATACACGGATCTCTGCCCATACACGGATCTCTGCCTATACACGGATCTCTGTCTATACACGGATCTCTGCCCATACACGGATCTCTGTCTATACACGGATCTCTGTCTATACACGGATCTCTGCCCATACACGGATCTCTGTCTATACACGGATCTCTGTCTATACACGGATCTCTGCCTATACACGGATCTCTGTCTATACACGGATCTCTGCTCATACACGGGTCTCTGTCTATACACGGATCTCTGCCCATACGCGGATCTCTGCCCATACACGGATCTCTGCCTATACACGGATCTCTGCCTATACACGGATCTCTGCCTATACACGGATCTCTGCCTATACACGGATCTCTGCCTATACACGGATCTCTGCCCATACACGGATCTCTGCCCATACACGGATCTCTGCCCATACACGGATCTCTGTCTATACACGGATCTCTGCCCATACACGGATCTCTGCCTATACACGGATCTCTGTCCATACACGGATCTCTGCCTATACACTGATCTCTGTCCATACACAGATCTCTGCCTATACACGGATCTCTGTCTATACACGGATCTCTGTCTATACACTGATCTCTGCCTATACACGGATCTCTGCCTATACACGGATCTCTGTCTATACACGGATCTCTGCCTATACACTGATCTCTGCCCATACACGGATCTCTGCCTATACACGGATCTCTGCCTATACACGGATCTCTGCCTATACACGGATCTCTGTCTATACACGGATCTCTGTCTATACACGGATCTCTGCCCATACACGGATCTCTGCCCATACACGGATCTCTGTCTATACACGGATCTCTGCCTATACACTGATCTCTGCCCATACACGGATCTCTGCCTATACACGGATCTCTGCCTATACACGGATCTCTGCCTATACACGGATCTCTGCCTATACACTGATCTCTGTCCATACACTGATCTCTGTCTATACACGGATCTCTGTCTATACACGGATCTCTGCCTATACACGGATCTCTGCCTATACACGGATCTCTGCCTATACACGGATCTCTGCCTATACACGGATCTCTGTCTATACACGGATCTCTGCCTATACACGGATCTCTGCCTATACACGGATCTCTGCCCATACACGGATCTCTGCCCATACACGGATCTCTGCCCATACACGGATCTCTGCCTATACACGGATCTCTGCCTATACACGGATCTCTGCCCATACACTGATCTCTGTCCATACACGGATCTCTGTCTATACACGGATCTCTGCCTATACACGGATCTCTGCCTATACACGGATCTCTGCCTATACACGGATCTCTGCCCATACACGGATCTCTGCCTATACACGGATCTCTGCCTATACACGGATCTCTGCCCATACACTGATCTCTGTCCATACACGGATCTCTGTCTATACACGGATCTCTGCCTATACACGGATCTCTGCCTATACACGGATCTCTGCCCATACACGGATCTCTGCCTATACACTGATCTCTGCCTATACACGGATCTCTGCCCATACACGGATCTCTGCCCATACACTGATCTCTGTCTATACACGGATCTCTGTCCATACACTGATCTCTGCCCATACACGGATCTCTGCCCATACACGGATCTCTGTCTATACACGGATCTCTGCCCATACACGGATCTCTGCCCATACACGGATCTCTGCCTATACACGGATCTCTGTCTATACACGGATCTCTGCCTATACACGGATCTCTGCCCATACACGGATCTCTGCCTATACACGGATCTCTGTCTATACACGGATCTCTGCCTATACACGGATCTCTGCCTATACACGGATCTCTGCTGAACCAGTTAACTCTCAATCCATGTATGGCCACCCTAGAAATCCTGATTTCCAGGAATAGCGGCTACAACAAACAACTACCACTTTAGCAGCTGCTACAACATTGTCCTTTGTTACACGGAGCGTTACATAATGGCGGATCGCGGGTTCCACACTCACCTGAATGGGATCGAATACGGGAGCGTTGTCATTGGCGTCTGTTACAGTGATCACAGCTTTGGCGAAGGTTTCAAATCCCTCCCCCTCCTGGTCCGCGGCTTTGACAGTCAGAGTATACACAGGATACAGCTGAGAAGAATATGATAATAAAAGTCATTAATAAATATTATGTATCGGAAATACAATCATTGTGTGTTCTTCCCTGAATATGATGACCCCTCTGGGTACGACCCCCCCGAAAGAGGACCTCTGCTTTGTCCATGCAAACCCCCACACACCTTCCTTTCCTCTCATTGGTTGTCCTCTTCACCCTCCTTGGCTGGCCATACACTAGTAGATCTTTGAATGAATGTTCGTAATAAAATTCTCATCAGTACGTTCGATGACTTTAGGAATGTCGTTTGAAAGGACTTCAAAGGTTCTTCTGCTTTTAACATTCGATTTTGGAATAAAAATCACATTCACTGTTTCAAATTTGTTTGAAAACAAATTTCCATGTTACTTATTGGAATTTTCTTGTTGCTTTGAGCCGAAAACAATCACTGATTTTAGCCAATTAACTATGTGATCCAATTAAATAACATTCCCGAAATCTAGTGTGTGGCCAGTTTGGACTCCCCGTGTGACCGCACTGACTGGGGTCACATGATCCTCCATACTCTGAAGTACCGGATATTTCCCGAACGGAGCTGTAAAGACGAGATTTGTGCTGCCGGGACATCCGTGTGCTTTGCCCTGAATGGGAAGTCGTGATTCTCATGGACCGAACGTCTAGAACTTGAATTTGGGGCATCCTGAGACACTTTTAGACACTTTCACAGAATGTCGGCGCCAGTTGCTCTCGTTTTGCCAAAAGAAAGTTGGTCCAAATTAGCTCCAATTTTTTTTTTGTGTACTGCACCTATATCATACCTATACTGCACCTATCCCGCCTATACCAACCCTATACCGCAATATATCAAACTTTTACCGCATCTGAACCACATCTACCTTGCACCTATACCAACCCTATATCATACCTATACTGCACCTATCCCACCCCTATATCATACCTATACTGCACCTATATCATACCTATACCGCACCTATATCATACCTATACTGCACCTATATCATACCTATACTGCACCTATATCATACCTATACCGCACCTATATCATACCTATACTGCACCTATACTGCACCTATATCATACCTATACTGTACCTATACTGCACCTATATCATACCTATACTGCACCTATACTGCACCTATATCATACCTATACTGCACCTATATCATACCTATACTGCACCTATATCATACCTATACCGCACCTATATCATACCTATACTGCACCTATACTGCACCTATATCATACCTATACTGTACCTATACTGCACCTATATCATACCTATACTGCACCTATACTGCACCTATATCATACCTATACTGTACCTATACTGCACCTATATCATACCTATACTGTACCTATACTGCACCTATATCATACCTATACTGCACCTATACTGCACCTATATCATACCTATACTGCACCTATACTGCACCTATATCATACCTATACTGTACCTATACTGCACCTATATCATACCTATACTGCACCTATACTGCACCTATATCATACCTATACTGCACCTATACTGCACCTATACCGCACCTATATCATACCTATACTGCACCTATACTGCACCTATATCATACCTATACTGCACCTATACTGCACCTATATCATACCTATACTGCACCTATACTGCACCTATATCATACCTATACTGCACCGATATCATACCTATACTGTACCTATACTGCACCTATATCATACCTATACTGTACCTATACTGCACCTATATCATACCTATACCGCACCTATACTGCACCTATATCATACCTATACCGCACCTATATCATACCTATACTGTACCTATACTGCACCTATATCATACCTATACTGTACCTATACTGCACCTATATCATACCTATACCGCACCTATACTGCACCTATACTGCACCTATATCATACCTATACTGCACCTATACCGCACCTATATCATACCTATACTGTACCTATACTGCACCTATATCATACCTATACTGCACCTATACTGCACCTATATCATACCTATACCGCACCTATACTGTACCTATATCATACCTATACTGCACCTATAATATACCTATACTGCACCTATACCGCACCTATACTATACCTATACTGTACCTATACTGCACCTATACCGCACCTATACTATACCTATACTATACCTATACTGCACCTATACCGCACCTATACTATACCTATACTGTACCTATACCGCACCTATACTATACTTATTCTGTATCTATACCATACCTATACCGCACCCTTACTGTACCTATACTGCACCTATACCGCACCTATACTGTACCTATACCGTACCTATACCGCACCTATACTGTACCTATATCATACCTATACTGCAATTATACTGCATGCAGGTTAACTAAAGCTGTCAGTAAAGAGTAGCTGCAGTCTGCTCACATAATTTGTAATAAAAACATCTTTACCATTCTGAAGCTTCCCTCCAACCACTTTGCATATTATTTTATATATACTGGGATTCTGTACTTGCCAAATATGCTGCAGAAATCTCCCTCCACTGAGTCTGGCTGCAGCCATTTTAACTGTGGGCAACTGAAGCTGCTGCTTGTTCACTTCCTGCATTTACACAGAAACACAGAGGCACACCTCCAGCCCTGCAGCTCTTATTGGCCCTCTTATGACTCATCCCTCCTCCCTTCCTGGCAAACTCTCAGAAGAGTGAGAGAGAGAGCTGTACATGATGTCATAAGCCTAGGCTAATGACCAGACAGGAAACAGGAAGTGGCTGTATAAGGGATTTACTGGCAGAAAAAAAGGTTTTACTATCCAAAGTTAAAACAACAACAACAAGGGCAGAAGATTTAATAGATGGAAAGATGAAAAATGACTGAAGTTCCGCTTTAAGTGCATTGATGCTCCTAAAGGGCCCCAATGATAGCCGGCAGAAGAACATCTCAAAGGACTGCCGCTCCTGTAATAATCATTCCGCATCCCCCTTTGTTCTTTTGTCCCCTCCCCCCTTACCATCCTACTTCTCTTTGGGCAGTGCATACCCAGTCTGTTCAGGATCAGCACCACCGCCATAAATACGCTCTGGCAGTTCCAGCACTCGGGAGATTCAACTTTACTGCTCCTGATTGCTGCACTGAGGTGACCTTGTTATTGTCTATACTGATCTGGACCCCACATGTCATCTCATGCCGCGTCTTTACCGATGATCACAAGTTTGTTTTCTCCTGCTTTAGTGCTGGTTTTCTTTGGTATGGCGCTACTATTGGGTACTAAGTGTTACTTTCCCAGCCTGGTGTGTCAGAGGGGCTGAGGTTCTGGAGAAGGTGGAGGCAAAGAACAGAGGACCCGTCCTATCCAGTGGCTCCCATAGGGGGCGGCACTACACTTGCAAAACTATTTTATTTAGAATTTGGCGCATTTGTTGATGTAAAAGTGGTGAATCTTTAGAACCACCTGAATTTGGCGCAGGAGTTGCTGTCAGAACCAAAAGTCTTGCAGATGCTTCATGAATTTGGGACAATACATTGACTAGAAGGATTAACGCCAGAAAAGTGACGCAGCAGCTTCACTAAATTCCCCCAAATGTCTTCCAGCTCCTGAGTGTGCATAACATTAACACAGAGCAGAGCTTTGAAGGTAATTCTTGTAAATACCTCAAATTCTTCTATTACTGTCATGTGTGAAAAGTGAAATTATGTGCAGCGCTCAAAACATGGAAATACAAATGTATACAAACGAATGTACACTGTGCAATGACCACAAAAACTAATAATAATGAAAATGTGAAATTCACCCCCAAACTAAAGTCCATGTGTCATCATACAAAAGTTGTTTTAAAACATAAACATAGCAGTCTTTAAATAAACGGTGAAAACAAATTGTGTGGATAGAAGTGGGATTCCACGTGACATCAATGTTGAGGTGAGGACACGGACAATAGAACCACCACCGGTTAGTGAGGAGGCTTACCGGAGTGAGAGGACCCAAATGGGCAAATACTCAGTGAGTCAACAAGGCTTATGGTGCAACCACCAAAATATGGGACCTCCACGTCTGAGTTCCAGATCAAGTTGTAAGGCAATCCAATTGGTCAAGAGATGTCACCAAGAAGAGATCTTCAGAAACAGCCAACTTGTCAGACCAAATCCTCTCAAGTGTTCAAAATATCATGACCAAAAAAAGAAAATACTCCACATAGTGTGAATCCGTATAACCGTAAAATGTATTAAAAGAGAATTGGAGACACTCACATTTAGAAAGTGAATCAAGTGCTTAAAATTGAAGTTTAGGGGTAACGCAATGACATCAGCAGGGCTCCTCCCTGATGTTTATACGGATTCACACTATGTGGAGTATTTTCTTTTTTTGGTCATGATATTTTGAACACTTGAGAGGATTTGGTCTGACAAGTTGGCTGTTTCTGAAGATCTCTTCTTGGTGACATCTCTTGACCAATTGGATTGCCTTACAACTTGATCTGGAGCTCAGACGTGGAGGTCTCATATTTTGGTGGTTGCACCATAAGCCTTGTTGACTCACTGAGCATTTGCCCATTTGGGTCCTCTCACTCCGGTAAGCCTCCTCACTAACCGGTGGTGGTTCTATTGTCCGTGTCCTCACCTCAACATTGATGTCACGTGGAATCCCACTTCTATCCACACAATTTGTTTTCACCGTTTATGTAAAGACTGCTATGTTTATGTTTTAAAACAACTTTTGTATGATGACACATGGACTTTAGTTTGGGGGTGAATTTCTCATTTTCATTATTATTAGTTTTTGTGGTCATTGCACAGTGTACATTCGTTTGTATACATTTGTATTTCCATGTTTTGAGAGCTGCACATAATTTCACTTTTTACTTATTCCTTGATTTACACTTGTCTTAGTGTTGTACTGGCTGCTACTAGATATATGTCAGCGCGATATACACCAATTATTTCTATTACTGTCAGTCAAGTGTCAAAAGACTGCAAGCGCAATCAGCACCAGCTCTGGAAGCTGACAAGGAAGCAGCTGTGACAGTGGAGAGGAACGCCTCACACTTCAAGCTTTGTTTTCAAAGTAAGAAATAATTCTGGGTTGTCCCCTAAATCCTGCACAATTAAGAATAAGTTGTTGCCCAACCATGACCGGTACTCTTTATTGGACTTCTCCATCCACACCTATCAGTTTAGTTCTAGACAACTGTCAGGATTTTCCACCCCTTCCTGCAAATACCGGAATAAAACCCCCCACTTTCTAGCGGCTGTATCTCCCAATGATTGTACATTACGGGGGGATCCATCACTGGAGGAAGACACCAGTATCTGTGGAATGGCAGCAATGGTTAGCCGGGACTGTGAGTGGTGGTGGGGATTCCTCGCCACTGAAGATCCAAAAAGATATCACAAACCTCGCGGTCCAATCCGGCGGTCACAACGCTGATCAGTCCGGTGGCCTTATCGATGGTGAACATTGTAGGGGTTGGTAAAGGGGGATCCTGATTTGTGATAGAGTAGCCGAGAATTCCGTTATTCGTGTCCACGGTGTCATCGGCGTCTGTTGCTGTGACATTCATCACAGGAGTCCCTAAAGGGGGAGGAGAAGAGACATTACAATGGAAGTATCCGGAGGGAGTGCCCATAGGGAGTGCCGCTTCACTAAAGTCATCACATGACAACAAACCCCTCCCCCCCCCAGAACCCCAGAGGAGGCCGCGGGGGATGGGGGGCCTGTTTTATGGACACACTTAGCCAGCTTGGGAGAGAACACACACCAGAACATGGGGAGGAACCAGGAGTGCCGAGGAGGGACCCCAGAAGAGGAGGATCAGGACTGCCCCTTGCAAAACCACTACAGAGGGCAGGTGGGTACGACGTGTCTGTTATTATTAAGGGATTAAACCTTTAATGCCGCGTACACACGGTCGGACTTTTCGTCTACAAAAGTCCGACAGCCTGTCCGACAGACTTCCGGCGGACTTTCAGCGGACTTGCAGCAGACTTTCTAACGAACGGACTTGCCTACACACGACCACACAAAAGTCCGACGGATTCGTACGTGATGACGTACACCGGACTAAAATAAGGAAGTTCATAGCCGGTAGCCAATAGCTGCCCTAGCGTGGGTTTTTGTCCGTCGGACTAGCACACAGACGAGCGGATTTCGGGGTCCGTCGTACTTACGACGTAAAGATTTGAAGCATGCTTCAAATCTAAAGTCCGTCGGATTTTAGGCTAAAAAAGTCCGTTGAAAGTCCGGAGAAGCCCACACACGATCGGATTACCAGCCAGCTTTAGTCCGTCAGCGTCCGTTGGACTTTTGTAGACGAAAAGTCCGACCGTGTGTACGCGGCATAAAGGTTGTACAAAGGGCATCCGAAAAAAATGAGCTGCAAAGCAACTGCTTACGGCAGGATGTAAAAACACGTTATTAGTAGCTTTTTGCATTGACATTAATGTGTGTTTAGCCGCATTAGCTTTTAGCAGCGTTTCTCTGCCGGGATACAAACTCAATGGTTCCCTATGAGAGCCGACTTAACGAATCCGACTTTCAGCCCAGTGATTTGAATTGAGGTCTCATCCAAGTCGGATCATCATGATCTGACTTGTGGCATGTGACTTGTGCTCTGAGGATCTTGAAGAGAAAGCCCACGGCAAAATTAAAAAAAAAAAAACGGCGTGGGGTCCCCCAGGCCCTTTGAGACTCTGCAACATTATGACATCACGGGATGGTCACGCTCCTTGGCTGTATAAGAACCGCAGAGAACAGAGCTGGCACAACGATGGGAGCCAGTGGCAGAGGAGGTTAGCAGTGGGTCAGCAGCGACCGAGACCGAAGGAAGAAGAACAGAGGAAGAAGACCGGAAGAAGAAGTCTGGAAGAAGAAGTCACCACTAGAGGGAGAAGTCTGGAGGAAGAAGACACCACTAGAGGGAGAAGACCGGAGGAAGAAGACTGTAGGAAGAAGACACCACTAGAGGGAGAAGACTGGAGGAAGAAGACACATTGAAGATTTTTAATAAAGGACTTGTCACAACCGTATCTTGTTTTTATTTACACTACACTAACTTTTTTGGGGAGAATGGGTAGGGGTACAATGTACCCCATGCTCATTCACATCGGGGGGAGGAATCTGGGGGCCCCTTTGGTTTAAAGATTCTGGTAAGCCCCCTGCCCGCAGATCCTTACAACCACCGTCCAAGGTTGTCGGGAAGAGGCCCTTGTCCTCATCAACGTGGGGACAAGGTGCTTTGGGGGGGCAGGGCCCCCCTGCCCCAAAGCACCCACCCCCTCATGTTGAAGGCATGTAGCCTGGTATGGTCCAGGAGGGGGGGGGGCACTTGCTCCATCCCCCACCCCTTTCCTGACCTGCTGGGCTGCATGCTTAGATAAGGGTCTGGTATGGATGTTGGGGGGACCCCATGCCGTTAGCGTGGGGTTAGTCCAGACCGAAGGGTCTGGTATTGTCTTTGGTGGGGGGGGGGGGGACCCACGCAATTTTTTTTTTTTGGCATGGGGTTCCCTTTCAAGTTTCATACCAGACTCAAATGGACTGGTATGGATCTGGGGGCGGACTCCACGCTGTCTTTTTTTAAATTTTGGGGTGGGGTTCCCCTTCAAGATCCTTAGAGCACAAGTCACATTCCACAATTCGGGTCATGATGATGTTGTATTCGGCCTTAGGCCGCGTTTATCAGCATCAGATGTCTTTACAGCTGTAACGCTGGTCTTCAGAACGCGATGGCCCTGGGGGGTTTGGAGCTTGAAAAACGCCTCTGCCACCTACAGCTCCAAAAAGCCTAATGTGCATGGACACATAGAACAACATGGAGAGGAGTTTTTAAGCTGCAAAAAAACCAAAACATCTGATGCTGGTAAGTACAGCTGTAAAAACGCTCCGTGTGCATGAGGACTTACAATCACTTTAAAGATAAGTCCTAAAACAAACAAAAAAAGACAACTTACCCGGTTTGGACCCCTCGGTCACTGTGCCTTCAAACACCGGCTGGGTGAAGGACGGACGATTGTCGTTCTGATCGGTCACTTCAATAATAATCTCAATGGGGGTCTCTACTTGTTGCCCATTTGATGAGACGGCGTAGAGCAAGACCTGAAACAAGAAGGAACAATCTATTATTATAGAATCGCCTTGTCTGATGTACAGTGCCTTGAAAAAGTATTCACACCCCTTGAAATTTCCCACATTTTCTCATGTTACAACCAAAAACGTAAATGTATTTTATTGGGATTTTATGTGATAGACCAACACAAAGTGTCACATAATTGTGAAGTGGAAGGAAAATGATAAATGATACAAATAAATATGTGAAAAGTGTGGGGGGGGGGGGGGGATTTGTATTCAGCCCCCTTTACTCTGATACCCCTAACTAAAATCTAGAGGAACCAATTGCCTTCAGAAGTCACCTAATTAGTAAATAGAGTCCACCTGTGTGTCATTTAATCTCAGTATAAATACAGCTGTTCTGTGAAGCCCTCAGAGGTTTGTTAGAGAACCTTAGTGAACAAACAGCATCATGAAGGCCAAGGAACACACCAGACAGGTCAGGGATAAAGTTGTGGAGAAGTATAAAGCAGGGTTAGGTTATAAAAAAATCTCCCAAGCTTTGATCATCTCACGGAGCTCTGTTCAATCCATCATCGGAAAATGGAAAGAGTATGGCACAACTGCAAACCTACCAAGACATGGCCGTCCACCTAAACTGACCGGCCGGGCAAGGAGAACATTCATCAGAGAAGAGCCAAGAGGTCCATGGTAACTCTGGAGGAGCTGCAGAGATCCACAGCTCAGGTGGGAGAATCTGTCCACAGGACAACTATTAGTCGTGTTCTCCACAAATCTGCCCTTTATGGAAGAGTGACAAGAAGAAAGACATTGGTGAAAGAAAGTCATAAGAAGTCCTGTTTGTAGTTTGTGAGAAGCCATGTGGAGGACACAGCAAACATGTGGAAGAAGGTGATCTGGTCACATGAGACCAAAATTCAACTTTATGGCCTAAAAGTAAAACATTATGTGTGGGGAAAACTAACACTGCACATCACCCTGAACACACCATCCCCACCGTGAAACATGGTGGTGGCAGCATCATGTGGTGGGGATGGTTTTCTTCAGCAGGGACAGGGAAGCTGGTCAGAGTTGATGGGAAGATGGATGGAGACAAATACAGGACAATCTTAGAAGAAAACCTGTTAGAGTCTACAAAAGACTTGAGACTGGGGCGGAGGTTCACCTTCCAGCAGGACAACGACCCGAAACATCCAGCCAGAGCTACAATGGAATGGTTTAGATCAAAGCATATTCATGTGTTAGAATGGCCCAGTCACAGTCCAGACCTAAATCACATTGAGAATCTGTGGCAAGACTTGAAAATTGCTGTTCACAGACGCTCTCCATCCAATCTGACAGAGCTTGAGATATTTTACAAAGAAGAATGGGCAGAAATGTCCTCTCTAGATGTGCAAAGCTGGTAGAGACACCCCCAAAAAGACTTGTAGAGAAAGGGGGTTCTACAAAGTATTGACTCCGGGGGGCGCCATACAAATACCCCTCCCCCACACTTTTCACATATTTATTTGTATCATTTATCATTTTCCTTCCACTTCACAATTATGTGACACTTTGTGTTGGTCTATCACATAAAATCCCAATAAAATACATTTATGTTTTTGGTTGTAACAAAATGTGGGAAATTTCAAGGGGTATGAATACTTTTTCAAGGCACTGTATTACAGAAATTGGGAGGAAATCTTGTTGCTAAACACAATGACTTACCCCAAACCTCACCCCCAACTGAAACCATTTGGACCCATCACCCAGTGACGTCATCCCGCTGTGTCACTCCCGGAGAGATGTCACATTATAGGAAACTACCATGCTACAAGAGATCCATTCCATGGTATCAGGAGGAACTGACATTAAGTATTAAAATATCAGACAGGCTCTTCATTGTAGAAAAGATATACAGGACTTCTTCTTCTGAAATACATCAAACTTACATCCAATCACAATCTTCTTCAGAACGTACACTGAGCTGCACATGTGCACACCCCGGTGTCAGGAATATTGACCTCTCATTGGTATGTACAGGAGTTTCACCACCAGAGCCGGCAATGAAGACAGCAGAAGAAGCCGCACCGAGGAGAAGCCGGGAGAAGATGTTGGTGTCGGGGGAGGGGGAGGGGTGGGACTCACAGACGTTCCATTGATGGAGGGGAAGTATCTGCAGACTTTAGTTCTGCTTCAATGTTAGAGAGAAACGCATGTTCTCTATTGGAAGAGATTGCTTCCATTGTACAACAGTCTGCAAAACCCCCCGGAGACTGCAAGAAAATCTTAAAGGCGACTGCTAGAGATTTCTCCATGGTTTTTTTTTACCTGAGCACTAGAGGGCGCACCACTCCATCCAATATACTGTATACACTCACCGGACACTTTATTAGGTACACCTGTTCAGTTGCTTGGTAACACAAATCGCTAATCAGCCAATCACATGGCACTATGGAGCAAAATCTCTGAGGAACGTTTCCAACACCTTGTTGTATCTATGCCACCAAGAATGAAGGCCAAAGGGGGTCCAACCCGGTACTAGCAAGGTGGACCTAATGTTTACTTACCTTATAGCTGGGTATAGTCTCTCTGTCCAGAGGCCGGGTCACATTAAGCCATCCAGTAGTCCTCTCAATGACAAAAGTCCCCTCAGGTGGAGAGTCGACCCCTTGGCCTGTCATGCTGTAGAACACAGAAAGTTCGTTTGCCCGGCTGGACTTGACCTAGAAGGAAGGAATATGGGAAATGGGAAGAACAATAAGCTTTCATAAAGGCATCAGAGTCCTAATTATTTATTTTATGGGTGGAATACAACAATAGATTTTCCCCATCATTTGTGTTAAGTTTGACCTAAATAACACTCCTCCGGCCAGCAGGGGGAGATTGAAGTCCAGAGAACTCATAGACCTCAATGTGGTCTATTGAATCTATCTATCACCTGGAACCTTGGGAGTGGTAGTTGGAGGCTGCAACCATGCATTGAACTAGGCAGTTTACTGAACTACAAATCCCACCAGACCCTGTGCGAGCGGGAGGAGAGAGTATTTATTGAATCGCCGGGGAAAGCCCGCTCTCTCGGCAGTCCATGCAGGAAGATCTGTTTATGCCGGTGGGGAAAACAAAGTAGGCCATGAAAGCCTGGCGATGGAGAGGAGATCGCTGGGGATCAGCAACTCTCAGTCTGGTCCATCTTGCAGGGTTGCCGCCGAGAGACCAGAGCATTCGCCAGACCCTCTGCTCCCACCATTCACAGCCAGACTGGAACCCACCCAAGGGGCCCCTTCCATCGCAAAAGCCTATCATCTCATTAGGGAGTTGGTGAGAGGACCGCCGGCCCATCTTGTACTGAAAGCAGGACAATCATTGTACCCAACCAACCCGCATCCATCTATAGGAATCTGGTCTTCTGTCACTTAAAGGGGTTGTAAAGTCTCATGGATTGTATTCTATATAGGAGGGTGAAAAACCTTCTGTGCTGCAGCTGCCCCCAGAGCCCCCCTCCCCCTTCTTACCTGAGCCCGTCCGTTCCAGCGATGTGCACAAGCCCAGCGACTCCAGCCGCTGTCTCCGTCCTCATTGGATAGAGCAAGTGGCTCCCCCTGCTGTCAATCAAATCCAGTAACACGGGAGTCGGGGGGTGGGACCGATTCAATAGACACAGCAGCAGGACTCGGGAGCGCACCCGCATGGGTGCCCCCATGGAAAGCGGCTCTCCTTGGGGGCACCCAGTGAAGAGGAGGAGCCAGGAGCACCGCCCGGGCACCCCAGAAGAGGAGAATCAGGCCGCTCTGTGTAAAACCCTTGCACAGAGCAGGTAAGTGTAGCAATAACTCTCGGTGGAGCTGCTGGTTTAAAGCGGGCTGTTACCGTCACCTTCCTTACCTTTATTTCACCAGAACCGGGTCTAGGGTCCCGTTGAGTTTACCATCAGACAATGTAGGCACCGGACACTTGAGTATCTTTTCCAATGCTTTAATAAACTTGAATTAAAGGAAATAGCAGGAAAGAGGTAGAAGGAAAATTGCAGGGAAGCTCAAATACCTTTTCTTAGTGTTCTTAGTGTAGCATTAGGGATTGAAAGCTTGTAGCTGAAAACACTCCCTCTGTAGAGTTGAATCTTTGCCCGCCCGGATAGGTTTCTCTCACTAACCTAGCAGTCAGTACGGAGCACGAACAAAAGTCTCTGCCACAGACTTGATTGGAACAGAACCCGTACGATCCTCTGCCACAGGATGTAATGGTTTACGATGAACAGTGAACACAGCACTAGAACCTTTAAGCCAACCCGGCAGTACTATGCGGTAGGATTACTTTAGGATACGTCCTCCAACCGAGTCACCAGGCCCCTCTCCAGACCAGCACTCTGCATGATCCTTCCATGACGGGTCCTCCCCTGGGATCTCCTCGGTTGTCCAGCTTCTTCACATAGGATAGACAGCTCAGGACCATTCCACTGCTGCTGTGGTAGGCCCCAGACAGGCTTCTGGGCCCACCCACACGCTGCAGCGACGTGGGCCTCCCGATCGGAGGACCACGAGGTAGCACTCTTAGCGCATACCTGTTGGCCAGGAGGGCCAGCAGGTGGACGGAAAAAAACCCCCCAAAGCATGGCGTCTGTCCCATAAATACCCTCTCCCAGAATGCAACTTGGAGGACCACCTCCACCGAGTTATCTCTGGGACAGAGGAGCACTCATACACTTCAACGTTTTGCCTTTCCAACAGCGGCTCATAGTAACAACGACACCCACAGGCACAGTGCGAAATTACATGCAACTCAGCCAAACTGGAACAGAGGCAAATCTGACTATGTATGAACAGATAACCCACTAAATTTACCTATCAGCAGTAGATTAAAAATCTACCAGCGCTACATAAGTATAACATGTTTGTTATTAAAAAAAAACAAAAAACCTTTCCAATCACTTTAAGCACATAGCGTTCCATTCCAGGGTTCCGGTCATATTACATCATTATTTCTTACCTTCAGCATTACTTCTATTCCTCCCTGCAATGAACGTAGCTGCACCTATTGTTGTTATCTTACTGCACGCATCGCTGAAGGTCTATCTTAGGTGCACCAATCCTCAGACGAAAAAGGGCCCCAACATAAGCCGGCAGAAGATCAACTTTGAGGACTGCATCTAATATTCACCTTACAGGTTTCCCTTATATCCCTCCATTTCATTATATATTGTTCAAACCTAACCACGCTCACCTCGTGAAATTTAGGCCACGCTCCTCAACCATTAGTGCATGTCGGCAGTAGAGCCCCGATATTGGTAGATCTACTGCTGCCCATCATTACACTTTGGATGGCATTGCCGGTGTTTATGCTGGTCTGGGTGGCCCATGTCTCTTATATTTAGCCCTCATGATTAGACACCTCTTATGCCAAACTATTGTATTTGGGTTTCAGCAATACCGGGTAATAATACAATCAGACTACCTCTGCTGACTGGTTTGGTTTCTGTTTTTGGTATAGCACTATCATTGGAGAATAAGGATTATTTGCTGTTTGCTTGTCTTTACACTCAACCTGGTTTGTCAGAGGGGCCGAGGCCCTTGGTAAGGTCGAGGCAAAGAACAGAGGATCTATCCCATCCAGTGGCTCCTATGGGGGTAGCCAGTGGCGGCTGGTGCTTCGTTTGAAAACCCCATTGAAATCCAATGCCTCCGGCACCCAGCATGTAGATTTAGGGGCCGGGCACATGGATAGGGGGGTGGCGCCCCTGCGCCCCTAATGAAGCGGCTGTCGCTCTGGGGGTAGCGCCACATAAACTTTGCTCTATCCTTGTGACCCATCTACTTTTATTTTTCTGATGGCCATGGATTGTAGGTAGGATTGCTCCTAAACTGTGACATCACTATATATCCAAAAGATTGTGGAAAAAAGTTTGTGGACTCCTTACAAATGTTATTTTTGCTGAATGGACACCAAATCTTGTGGAAAGCCTTCCCAGAAAGGTGGAGGTCGCTAAGTGCGGCTAACACCATATTATTGCTGATGCTTTTGGAAAGGGACATCCAACAAACTTATATAGGTATCGGGGTCATCTCTCCTCAAACTTTGGGCCATATGGTGTGCCAATCATGAACAATGTGGTGCAATGTCAGAAGAGAAGCATTGTATTGTATGCAGGAAGGAATTTCTTTTTAATGTTCTGCTCACCCGACACAGAAAGAAGACATGCTGAGCGCTCTGTGCTAATAACCAATGTGTGATGTATTCTGTACGGAAGGAGAAAGGTTGGTGTTGTAGGTACCTGAATGAGCCTTTTGGGAAATGGGCCTCTTTCATTTTCAGAGCAGTGAATTGGTGGGATGACCCAATCTCTCTTCTGCCTCCGAAGCTCATGTGATGGATGTGAATGTTCAGCCTGCAGAGGAGACACCAACAATTATCACAATCAGCAAAATAAAATACTTTATAACTAAAGATAAAAACTCCACCCAAAGATGACATTTATTTCATTTTGATTGAATGTAGGCGGGTCAATCATCTGCTTTCTTCTTATATCATCCCCAATGGAGCTCCCTACTCTCTGACCTGACAACCTTGAAATAAATGAACAGCCAACAGTGATAGTGGAGAGTCCTCTTTGAGATGTCCAGTCCTAGGAACTTGTTTCTGAAGTCTCTTAAACAAATTCTGTAAAACATTTTTTTCCCCAGTGAGGACTTCCATTAGGACAAATCGTGTCGTGTAGAGCTACAGCAGTGACGTCATCGCGCCTGCTGGGGTGTTAGGTGTGATCTGTGTGTTATGCTGTGTTACCATTTTTTATGTGAGTAGATGCCTAGTTTTAATAAACCCTTACTGTTATACTGCACCATCAGAGATCTCCTTCATTTTGCCTGATTTATTCTGATATGACCAATGGCTAGCCTGATCAATGTGAATGGCGGTGTAAGCGGTGTGAACCAGTAATGGAAATTGAGGCTACAAGGGAAAGCAATCCTGTATCCACCACTGTGAGTGCAGACCAGGGAAGGAGCTCGTCTCCAAACAACTGGGGAGCAAGGGATGGATCCCATGAAGCCACACATTGATGCAGACCCAATGGTATTGGAATGAATGGCAGTGACAGGAGCCCGGGCTGAGACTGACATTCATTCCAGTACCATTGGGTCTGCATTGATGGGCGGCTTCATGGGATCCATCCTTTGCTCTACAGGTGTAAGCGGTGTGCAGAGGTGGAGATAATGAGAGCATATTCTCCATCCAGAAGGTCGGAGTGTTGTTGTTCACCCATCCATTCCATCATGGAGCACTTGGTGTGTTAGGAAGTGACCATCCATCCATCTATTTTGGGATTTCTCCCTAAAACGCGGTAAGACCTCCTATACTCTGAAGTCTGAGGGTCTGGTAAGTGGTCTTGGTGTGTTGGTGTTCACAATGGTGAAGAGTTTGCTGATACATAGGATCACTTGGGATGTTTTCTTGGCGTACGGATACTTTATCTTCTTGTTCTCAGCACTTTATCTACAGATGAGCTTTATTGGACTTATATAAGGTGTTGGGAGTTTTCTATATAGTACATGATTTATTGATTGATTTGTGTATTCTTAATATATTTATTTTGCACTATATATGATTTGTGGCACATTCACTTTCATTTATTTATGGTAGCACAAGGTAATGGGTGAAATATTTCTCTAGTGTATCACATGCGGTGATATAGTGAGTGCCGCCACCATTCACAATTGATATATTTGCGCCGTTTTGTTTCAGTGACACTTTAGCGCAAACATTGTTGGTTTTATAAATTGTGTAAAACACGAGTAGTATTGGGTGTAATGAGGATGTAACCCCTTCATCACCATTGTTGCCCTAAATGTGACATACAGGATGGAATACCTTGACGGCTGCGGCCTCCAAGGTTTGTTTACAAGCCGACCTCATATGATCACCTCATCATGGCTGTTATATTGATCACATGATTGGGAAAAGTTCTGACTGATTCCGGACTGTTAGTGGAGTCCTCAGCTGTCAGAGACGGTGCGGTTTTATGGCTTTGAGCACGCTACTTGTATTTCCTCCCAGCTGTTAAATCTGGAATGTATATTCCCTTGGCATGGGGCACCGTACTGGGAAGGCTGATCTACAGATGGCAGATGCCAGCTGGTAAACCCTTTTGCTTTATTAGTATTATCAATTAGATATGAACTTCCATATGTTCTCATCTACTCACGTCATGGAACCCTTCAGCTACAGACAATGGGGGGCATCAGAGTTAATCCTAATCCCTAAATCCTCCATATTGATCTTTCGCTCCCACCTCTTCCCATGATTGGATGGATCCTCCACATAAAGCTGCACAAAGGAACCTGAGTACAAAGACTCAACACCCATCATGGGTCTTCTGACTTGGATTCCATGAGGGGACACATGTAGAAGTATCTCTGGACCTGCCGGTACTTCCTCTGTGTGGTTCTATGTGGACAGTCCAGCACCCCTCAGGGTGAGTTCACAGTAAAGGGTATATTGGGGTATAACTGAACCCGGGCCCCATTGCAGCTGCCCTGACTCTATGTACACCCCAACCCCACCGACATTGTACAGCTAAGGAAGAATATTTTCAGCATCAATAAGCCCCATTCAGTCTGGAACTTCCTCTACCAATGGTATTATTGGAGGTAGGAAGAGACATGGAAGGAAGACCCCCATCATTCATACAGCCTGACCTACCTGCCCCGTATATAGGAGGCTCACCTCTTTGTGGTGGGGGTGGCGTTTTCTCAGTATCACGGTGGTCTCAGTCAGCACATTCTTCCCCTCCAATGCCACAACACCCAACTCTTTGTGTCCATGAAGCTTCAGATGTTCCTTCACTACGATGGAGCCGTCAGCCTGAACTTCAAAGTGAGAGTCTTTGGATTCATAGCGTACCTTCGATTTCAGGCCGCAGGTAATGAAGTCCACTGAAAGATAAAAGAGGGGGGAGGTGTGAGCATTGAGGTCATCCCACCACCACACCATCCGTCACGTCTATTCAATTCTGTATCTTCTCTTCAAAATGTTCAATTCACTAAAATGAATATTGTGTAGAACTGGAATTTTATATCCAAAGCCAAAAACCTTTTTTTTTTTTACTTTTTGATAGAGAGGGTAAGGGTTAGACCTCTGTCAGGTTTTTATTGCCCTTTGTGCCCCCCCTCTAACCTGTATGTCACTGGGGCAGAGAGGTGAGGGGGGGACAACCAAATTATTATAAGTGTCACCAGAACAGGAATATAGAGGGGTCTCCAGGGGGACATCTGTTCTCTGGGGAGATTTCCTTCCATTTTCTTCATATCTCCAGGACAGGAAATGAAGAGAAATCTCCCCAACTGGACCAAAAAATCCAAAACAAACAAAAGAAAACCTTCTGATAGAGTTTAAGTAATTATTTCCTATGACCCTTTATTTTTCTGCAGCTGCAAACGGTTAGATGATTGTATATAGATTTCCTGTAGAGATGATATTGGAATACAATTGTATTATTACTATTTGTTACTATTTTGTTCCAGACCGGCATACTCTTACCCCAGAGGAAGATAGAAAATCCACTTGGGTTACCCTGCAGCTAATGAGATAAAAAGGAAGTAATTCCTAGCAGACTAGACACCGGGGAAAGAGGATGCACAATGGTTGTAGACAAAACATTATCCTTCCACACACAATACTGACCATCCAACACCACAAAGCACGTGTTCAGTTGTGTTATATTCAGATACCAGACTTATATTTTGCAGACTGTTCCCATACAGCTCAAGCAGCCCTGTATAATCCAAGGTTATGTACTAGAAAGTTTCCCCCATACAGAAAACTGGATAATGGACATTCTACATTGTAATTACCTTCAACACTGCATGCAGACTGTATTGGGGGTCATCTCCTCCAGAGATAAATTAGGTCAAATATAACATTTACAATGTAATTATTATACACCATATAGAGCCGCCTTTCCCAACCAGAGTTCTGCAGAACCCCAACATTCCTACAGAGGTTCCCAGGGAGTCCTTGAGCAACAGGCAATGTCTGCCTCTCAGATAAGTAACCACTTCGGCTGAAGAAGAAGCCGACCAGCATCGAAACGCGTCCCATGTCTACAGTGATCTCGGGGATTCCAGTCCGGGGTTGAACACTTATTACAGTTGCACTGACAGCGGCTTCCTCCATCTTCAGCGCGCTTCATCCACAGCCAGTGGCCAAGGCTGGTGGTTCTCTGGCTGCCCCTTGGACATTTCTGGCTCCCGTCACCATTATGCCATGCTCCACACATGCGTACTTTTGTGAGTGCATTTTTTATCTTTCGATAAATTGTCATTTATTTTTTAATGCTACACTATGGGGCTGCATTGTTGTTTCTTTTGTTTTCTTACAGTTTATTCTTCATTATGAGTAAAGGCATTTTTAACAAGTTTAACAACTGTCAGTGAATATTCACTACTACTGGGAGACCGAAATCCCTGGTCCTTTAATTCCTGTATGGCCACTTCATAGCCTTCTCATTCACTGATAACATTCAATGAAGAAGGTGAACAAATCTTCAAGAATGTAAACCATCCACCTGAAGAGGTTATAGAGCCCACCCAGTCAGCCATCCTCCTGATAGCCGTCTACGGCCTTCCAACAAGGATAACAAAAGATAGAAGGATAACCGCCCTGGAATTATCTGTGTCACAGGAGCTTCCCACCACTCCATCTGGATTATGATAAAAACCAAAGTGAAACCATGAGCGGTACTCTTACCTTTTCCCACCACCGTGCCGGGGTCCAGAGATCGGGGCACCGAGAAATGGTATTCCTTATCAGCAAAACCATAGCGACAAATGTCCCAGTCTGATAATCCTCCCATAATCTGTGGCAAGGCAAAAGAAAGCACTGGTTGGTCTACAGAAGAGAACTTTAATCATTAGATAGTTACATAGAAGGTGAGGTTGAAAAAAGACACAAGTCCATCAAGTCCAACCTATGTGTGTGATTATATGTCAGTATTACATTATATATCCCTGTATGTTGTGGTCATTCAAGTGATTATTTCTTGAAGCTATCGATGCTCCCCGCTGAGACCACCGCCTGTGGAAGGGAATTTCACATCCTTGCCGCTCTTACAGTAAAGAACCCTCTACGTAGTTTAAGGTTAAACCTCTTTTCTTCTAATTTTAATGAGTGGCCACGAGTCTTATTAAACTCTCTTCTGCGAAAAAGTTTTCTCCCTATTGTGGGGTCACCAGTCTGGTATTTATATATTGTGGGGTCACCAGTCCGGTATTTGTATATTGTGGGGTCACCAGTCCGGTATTTGTATATTGTGGGGTCACCAGTCCGGTATTTATACATTGTGGGGTCACCAGTCCGGTATTTATATATTGTGGGGTCACCAGTCCGGTATTTATATATTGTGGGGTCACCAGTCCGGTATTTATATATTGTGGGGTCCCCAGTCCGGTATTTGTATATTGTGGGGTCACCAGTCCGGTATTTATATATTGTGGGGTCACCAGTCCGGTATTTGTATATTGTGGGGTCACCAGTCCGGTATTTGTATATTGTGGGGTCACCATTCCGGTATTTATACATTGTGGGGTCACCAGTCCGGTATTTGTATATTGTGGGGTCACCAGTCCGGTATTTGTATATTGTGGGGTCACCAGTCCGGTATTTATATATTGTGGGGTCACCAGTCCGGTATTTATATATTGTGGGGTCACCAGTCCGGTATTTGTATATTGTGGGGTCACCAGTCCGGTATTTATACAATGAAATCATATCCCCTCTCAAGCGTCTCTTCTCCAGAGAGAATAAGTTCAGAGCTCACAACCTTTCCTCATAACTAAGATCCTCCAGACCCTTTATTATCTTTGTTGCCCTTCTTTGTAGTCGCTCCATTTCCAGTACATCCTTCCTGAGGACTGGTGCCCAGAACTGGACCGCATACTCCAGGTGCGGCTGGACCAGAGTCTTGTAGAGCGGGAGAATTATCGTTTTATCTCTGGAGTTGATCCCCTTTTAATGCCAATATTCTGTTTGCTTTGTTAGCAGCAGCTTGGCATTGCATGTCATTGCTGAGCCTATCATCTACTAGGACCCCCAGGTCCTTTTCCATCCTAGATCCCCCCAGAGGTTCTCCCCCCAGTCTATAGATTGCATTCAGATTTTTGCCACCCAAATGCATTATTTTACATTTTTCTACATTGAACCTCATTTGCCATGTAGTTGCCACCCCATTAATTTGTTCAGATCTTTTTGCAAGGTTTCCACATCCTGCGGAGAAGTTATTGCCCTGCTTAGCTTAGTATCGTCTGCAAATACAGAGATTGAACTGTTTATCCCATCCTCCAGATCATTTATGAACAAATTAAATAGGATTGGTCCCAGCACAGAACCCTGGGGGACCCCACTACCCACCCCTGACCATTCTGAGTACTCCCCATTTATCACCACCCTCTGAACTCGCCCTTGTAGCCAGTTTTCAATCCATGTACTCACCCTATGGTCCATGCCAACGCACTTTATTCTGTACAGTAAACGTTTATGGGGAACTGTGTCAAATGCTTTTGTAAAATCCAGATACACCACGTCTACGGGCCTTCCTTTATCTAGATGGCAACTCACCTCCTCATAGAAGGTTGTTCATGGAGGGTATCTAACGAAACATCTGGGGGGTATCTAGCCACACCAATGCCACAGAGACGTGACATCCTCCTACAATGTTAAAGGAAATGTATAATGGTTTTGTACATAATTTCTTTCTGGAAGGCGGCGTGCATCCTGCCTATCTGGGCCAGAGACAATGAGTGGGAGCCTCTTGCTGAAGAAATGCAAAGTATGCTTCTCCCTTGAATAAGACTTGGGGTGATAAAGTCTCAGATCATTTTGTAGATTTTAGCCTTGAGGGGTTGTATTTAAGTTAAGCGGAGAAGAGGACAGTGTCTTCAGGTGGCTTGTACTTTGTTCATGCTCTCTATACTGAATCATAAGGGAGGTAGAAGGCAGAGGCATAAATGAAGGCATTAAAAGACCAGCTAGCAGTTACTTTGGAATGTGTTCGTTCAACTGCTGGTCAGGCTGTGGATTTCCTGACCGGCAGCTGCACATTCTTACGCTGCCTATGATTGGCGGTGTGCAGTGCCAGCTTCCTGGCAGGTTCGATCTGAACACGCCCAAGCTCATCACTACTAAGCATAGGAAAAGGCAACATGATAGAGAGGATATGACAGATGGGGAGGTACATTACCGCAACCCCCGAGATGTGGAATTTGAAGAAGTAGGGGAGTTTACACAAACTGAACTCCATGATCTGGCAAAACAATACAAACAGAATCCTGGGGAACCCCTATTGAGTTGGCTCCTACGTTTGTGGGATGAAGGATAGCGGACAGTGTTGTTTTGTCAGGTAAGGGAGCAGTGGCTATGGGAGTGTTAACCCATGATGCACAATTGCGTCAAGCCATGCAAAATGCCAGAGAGTTTACTGTGAATTTTTCACTGTTGGACCTTGTGAGACATGGGATAGTCCAAGTATACGCTAGTCCTAGATCTGGAAAATACCTACTCATGGAAAACGATCAAAGAAGGTATTTCCCAGGTACACGACATAGGCTGCAGAACCGGAATAAATACGTTTCCAGAATGGATGGGTCCAGAAATGGAACCCTTTACATCTGCTCTGCACTCTAAGCTAATGAACTCTGCGCCATTCAATCTCAGGGCTCCTTTATTGTCCTTGTTGGGAGGCCTTGGAATAAATAGCATTATTCATGAAGCCACTACCCTCTCAAGCCAGTTGGGAGAACTAGAGGAGACTAAAACAAAACCTGTTAGGGCAGTCGATAAGGTCAAGGCCAGACAGGAAGAAAACAAGCAGAAAAGAACAGAGAAGAAAGGGAATGTGGGAGAGAAGACAGGAGGTGAAGAGAAAACCAGGCTAATTATCTCTAGGAAACAAAAGTGGGTGGACCTAATAAAAGCAGGAGAACCTAAAGGAGGAGATAGATGGGATTCCTACTGCAGAATTGCTTAAGAGGTGGAAACAGTTAGTGGGGAAAACTGACAGGGTTAGGAACACTACCCCTAGTTAAGTCCTAGATATGCCCCAGTTGCTCCTTTCCCTTCCCCTGATCTCTCTGTCAAAATCAATGGCACAACTATAAGCCCATCCCCCGCAGGCCAAGGTTCTAGGTGTAGTCCTGGACTCTGAACTCTCCTTTAAGCACCACATCCAATCACTGTCCAAATCTTGCCGCCTCAACCTCCACAACATCTCCAAAATACGCCCCTTTCTAACCAATGACACAACAAAGCTGGTCATCTCTCACCTCGACTACTGCAACTCCCTCCTCATTGGCTTGCCTCTACATAGGCTCCTCCCCCCTTCAATCCATCATGAATGCTGCTGCCAGACTCATCCACCTTACCAATCGCTCTGTGTCTGCTACTCCTCTCTGTCAATCCCTCCACTGGCTTCCGCTCACCCAACTAATTACATTCAAAATACTAACAACTACTTAAAAGCCATCCACAATTTAGCCCCAGCTACATCACTGACCTCGTCTCTAAATACCAACCTACCCGTTCTCTTCGTTCCTCTCAAGACCTCCTGCTCTCTACTTCCCTCGTCACCTCCTCCTATGCTCGCCTGCAGGACTTTTCCAAAGCCTCTCCAATCCTATGGAATGCCTTACCCCAATCTGCCCACTCATTTTCTCCATCAGCTCACCCCCACAGTTATTACCTTTTGTTCCACTTGACCCTCCCTAGATTGTAAGCTCTAACGAGCAGGGCCCTCTGATTCCTTCTGTATTAATTTGTATTGTAAATGTAATGTCTGCCCCCATGTTGTAAAGCGCTGAGCAAACTGTTGGCTCTATATAAATCCTGTATAATAATAATATAAATGAAACAGAACAGACCCCTCCTGTTAGCCCCAAACCAGTTCCCAAAACTGCACATGAACCCAAACCCAAATCCTTTTATCCTGGGGAGGAGTTAGAGAGATTCAGAAAAGGGGATTGTGAGGTTCCTTATCATCTATGAAGGGAAGGTGGGCCTCCTATAATAGCGGTAAGGACAACAGGAGACGGACGCCCATATCCACCTGTCACTGTATGGTGGGGGAAGTCATCTTCACCTACACATCTGATGGCTTTAGTTGATACTGGAGCTGAAGTTACACTTTTGCAAGGAAATCCTTCCCATTACAAACTGATTTATGTAGAAGGTTTGGGAGGACAAACCATACCAGCAGTTAGGACATGGGTGAAAATAGCTATTGGCAAGGGACCAGGATTTTTGACAAAAAAAGTTACCCAAATATATTCTTGGGATGGATGTACTTCAAGGTCAGTCTATTCAGACTGAATGGGGTACATTCACATTCGGGTATCCTGATAAAGTGTATCTGGTTAGGGCGGTGAAGGTTGCGGTCAGAGGTCATGCGAAATGGACCCCTGTCTTCATTCCTCCACCAGAGAAGCCAGTAGGTCTCAAGCAGTACAGACTTCCTGGAGGCAACAAAAGAGAGACTATTCAAGAACTGTTGAGAGTAGGGATCCTGATACCTACTGTAAGTCCTTTCTCGTCTCCGGTGTTCCCAGTAAAGAAACCTGATGGGACATATAGAATGACTGTGGATTACAGAGGTCCAAACAAAGTTGCACCTCCATTGAAGTCAGCTGTACCTTATTTGATCTCCATCATTGAGAAAATTGCTAAAGTGGCAGGAAAATACCATACTGTGATAGACCTTGCTAATGCCTTCTTTTTTATTTTGATAGACCTAGAGTGTCAGGGCCAGTTTGCCTTTGTATGGGATGGCTACCAGTACACTTTCACCATACTTCAAGAAGAGATGTCCATTCTCCAACAATTTGTCATGGACTGATTGCCCGAGATTTGAGTACCCTCAATTTGAAAGTCGCGGTGTTTCACTACATCGAGGACATCATGATCTCTAGAACAAAAGAAGATGTAACTGAAGCAATGCACCTACTGATACAGCATATGGAGAACAGAGGGTGAGCTGTCAGAGACAAAGTCCAATGACCTGCCACAGAGCTGAAATTCCTGGGAATGATGTGGACTGGGCCCCAGGGGAAAATATTAAAGACAGTTGTGCAAACTATCCAGGCACTATCGCCCCCTACTGCCAAAAAAGGAGGCACAGAAGTTCATTGGAGTTGTGGGATTCTGAAGATCGTTCATCCCACATCTTGGACTGATCCTGAGGCCTATATACAATGTCACCAGGAAAAAGACTGAGTTCTCATGGGGTTCAGAGCAGCAGACAGCATTCCTTGCTGCTAAAGAAGCCATTTTGCAGCATCAGAGATTGGGACCCGTGAGACAAGGAGTGCCATTTCAGCTGGATGTAGTGGAGCAGGATGGTACTATTTCTTGGAGTCTGTGGCAGCCAAACGAAAGACGGAGAGCAATACCCCTTGGATTTTGGTCCAAGCAACTGACAGGGGCACAGAAGAGCTACATGCCCCTAGAGCAGTACCTGTTAGGGGCCTACACAGCACTTCAACACATAGAGACCATTAAAGTAGAGACACAGTCACCATCCATATTGACAATAGCAGGATGAGTGAGAGATAATGGACTGACCACTAGGGTAATTGTAGCCCAGAACCAGACATTGATGAAATGGAACTTTGAAGAAAGAAGGGGTATTGCAGCTGGGGATGTCAGAGACATTTCAAAACAGTTGGTGGGGCTTGTTATTTTTACCAGCACCCAGCCAGAAGAAGATATTCCTTTGCTGCAGTCATCCCCCATTCAAGAGGCTTCACCCTTTGAGTCTCTGTCAGAAGATATTAAAGGGTCAGCTGGGTTCACTGATGGTTCAGCCATAGTCACCTCATTTGGTTGTCAATGGACAGCAGCAGCCTACAACCCAAGTACAGACACAGTTCTGCAGGAGACCAGAATTGGAGGGTACAGTCAGTATGTAGAGTTGGAAGCTGTAGTGATGACTCTTCAGGAGGATCCTTCTTCCCATATTACTATCTACACTGACAGCTGAGCAGTCTTTAAAGGACTGACAACTTGGATGCCCACGTGGAAGTCCACTAAATGGATGATTCATGGAAAGGTGGTGTGGGGAGGCAAGGAAGTCTGGGACTACATATGGAAGGAAGCTCATTCCCGCACCATAAAAGTGGGGCATGTAGACACACATGTGCCCCTGGTCCCAGACTTCGACAACTATAACAGATTGGCAGAAGAAATTGCCAAGGTGAATGCAGTTGTGCCAATTGATCCTATCTTGATGAACCTGGCCAAATGGGCCCACAAACAATCCAGACATTTGAGGCAGAAAGCGACATATAAATGGGCACAGCAGAGAGGATTGCCTATATCCATGGACATGATAAAGACTGTAATAGGGAACTGTACAGTGTGTGGAGAATTGAGACAATGGCCATTGTAAAAGTACTCCACCAGGTTGATTAAGAAGGGTAAGAGGCCTGCAGAGATTTGGCAGAGTGACTTCATTGGCACCCTGCCTCGGGGAAACAATGGACTGAGGTATTGTTGCGATGCGGTGGACACGCTCCAGAAACTTGTCGTGGCATATGGCTGTCCCAAACAAGTTCAAAGTGATAACGGCTCACACTTCACCAGATCAACAGTCCGACAGTGGGCCAAAGATTCTGGAGTGTACTAGATATGCCACATCCCATACCATCCACAGGCAGCTGGTTTGATTGAAAGATACAACTGGCCATTGAAGGAGCAGATGCACAAACTTACATACATACACTAATGGGGTGGGATTGGGTCCTCACAAGGCAATAATACTGTTAAATGCTAGGCCAATAGCCAAAAGCACATCATATGAGAGGATGGTGGGGGCTGGGGCACAGATTCCACATATGGAGTGCAGAGTTCAGTATTTACGTAAGGTTCCTGAAAGAACAGGCTCAACAGGTACCAAGTTACTGCTTCCTATGATATAGAATCCAAGAGTGACATGTCTGAAGCTGAAGCCTATCTAGGAATGAGAGGGAATTTGGCAGGAAGGTTTGAAGTTATATTTGTAGATGAGTGGCTGGTACTCTCACTGGTTAGTGGATACTGCTCAGCAAGAGTGGAAAGTGAGGCTCTAAAAAAATCAAACCTTCCAAAATAGATAGCAATGATCTTCTGGGTAATATCAGTATATCTCCTCTCCTCCCTATCGATGTTCTTTGGGAGTGTCAGAAGTGGATACAGGCAGGAGGCAAAGTGTTGGTCAGAGATCCAGGCAAGAAGCCAGTTAGAGGAGAGATTGTAGCTGGGCCAGGGTCTATGGTTAATGTATTATTAGAAGGAACAGATAATCCATTTTGTTTCTCGCTCAATAGACTGTCTCTGATTTGAACTACAGGAAAACCAGAGAAAATTGGCTTCATGATAGAGACCGCAAGAGCTGTGGAGAGCAAGCCCCTAGATGTGTTACAAACCTGGACTTGGTTTTAACTGACTTTCTAAATAACTTTTGCAAAAGATTGATACACCTTCTCAGTGGCAGAAATATGGGAGGGGGGTTGCATTCAAGGCAAATTAATGTTTCGGATGAGTTTTGTTAGTAATTACGTGATTTTCTGTGTGGAGGCTGAGAGAAAAATCAAGGGCGGAATGTGTTGCATTTGATATAAATGTAGCAGGTGTCAAGCCGGAGCAATTTACACAGGCTTTTTTAAAACAGGGAGAATTTGCCTGCCATCTCCTGTGGGTGATCACCCCCCTTCCTCTCCTCCCACACTCACACAACTGCTCATCCTGCACCCTTCCATGTGCCCCTGTTGTTAGGAAGAAGAAAGCCAATAAAAAGGCACAGTTACAGCAGCCAATGGGGGTGGGGGACTTTAACAAGCTGCAGGAAGCAGCTGCTGCAAAGGATTCTGGGATATATAGTCCCTATCTAAAAAGGCCCCATAGCTTTCTATTGGGACAGAAATACAAATCCCAGAATGCTCTGCTGGCAAGAAAATAAAGGCTCCATCTTGCTTATCAAAGGAGACTCAGAACCATGAGGGAGTGAGAGAGATCCGACCTGGAGGAGAGGTGCTGTCTCTCAGATGATCTTCCTGCACGATTCAGGCCTCCACCGTCAGTTGGGACTTCCAGCCTGAGAGAAGGGGATCCCAGGTGTATATCGAGGCACACCTACACCAACGGTGAATCGTTCCAGTGTGAGGTGACCAGTCGGGTTGCCAAGAGAGCCTGTCTGTTCCGGAACGTTCGTTTGGGCCTTGATTGTAGGATTTGGTGAGAGGGCATTTTTGCCCATCTGCAGGGAACAGAGACACTGCACTACATAAGCAGTTATTTGAACACTGTATACAGACATCATCGCTGGTAGTCATCTTGCTGACACTTGTAGTACCACAGGGATAAAGGATAAGGCCATCCATTTCGGGGACACTGTATACAGACATCATTGTCCTCTCACCTTGTTGAACAAAACCCTGCCTGTTTCACTTGATAATCTCAGCCAGTTGTGTTGTTTGGCCCTGCCACTCAGGAGTTTAAGTGCACCAACGAAAGTGGCTAGCTAAAGACACCAAAGCTTATCTTTGCTTCAGAAGGAGTGAAGATACTAGTGCCATATGGATCCGCACACACATATTCAGGGCTCAGCATATGCATTGGGTGTGTGGGACAGTTTATCTAGGAAGTTAAGCCATTACTTGCTGACTTGTATAGAGTGATTAAGTTGGACCTGTGGTGTCAGGGGACAGGAGAGAGAGGCCTAACAAAGGGAGTCATTCCTCGGCTCTCCTCCTGCCTGGACTCATCAAGCTAACCCGAGTAAAGGTAACCAATCCAATATAAAGTGTCATATTGTGCTTTATTTGCCATTTAAGTGTGCCTCTGCTCTTGGGGACATTCTCAGGTTTGGAATCCCGGGAGAGCAGTTTGAATATAGGATGGAGAGCTCCTAAATCTCAGTTATTGATCTCTAGTTTCATCGAGAAAGGCCCAAAGTGGCCAAACGCTGCGATAAAAAATAACATCTAAACAAGAATGAATCAATTGAAGGCGAGACAATAGAAGCAGCTTGCACCAAGAGTCTGCAATACAAAACCCAAAATCATGTAGTATATAAATAGTGCAGAGCTAAATAAATTAATAAAAGTGAAAACAAGACTGAAAAAAGAAAACTAATGCAAGCATATGTGAAGGTTAAATCAATAAGTGAAGTGAAACGTATTCAGAAAAACAGCACTAATATACATATAAATAACAGTGATATAAGATGACCCATCTACTGATGAAGGCCAATGAGATGCCAACACACGTTTAGAGGGGAGGAGCTGAATCTGTGAAGCATCATTTTGAGTGACATCGCCATCCTAAGTGGAGCAGCCTCTCAGGAGTTCCTGTTATCACAACCTTGAATCGTTCCTATGGTTTTGGGAGACCCATTTCCCGTGGCTTGGTGAGACCAACTTTTTGGTCTGTATAGCTGGTAAGGAGCCAATCTATTTCACTTTGGGTGTTCCGGTCTCCATTAGATTAAGGGACTTTTTCTTTCATCACAGTGCTCATTGTAGAACTCGCCTTATTGAAGTTTCTCCTGCAATGCTATTGGGACTTTATATTCACTAATTTTACTACGTATAAGTATTTCTCACTTGGGATTATCATATTTAAAATTTATTTTGAATTTACTCATTTGTGCATCTTATATCACTGTTATTTATATGTATATTAGTGCTGTTTTCCTGAACACGTTTCACTTCACTTAATGATTTAACCTTCACATATGCTTGCATTCGTTTTCTTTTTTCAGTCTTGTTTTCACTTTTATTAATTTATTTAGCACTGCAATATTTATATACTATTGATCTCTAGTTGATTATTTGAAGATATATTGTTACTGTCTGTTATTTGTCCACAGAAGTATTGCAATAAAGACAATTTCTGTGTTTTATCATAACGTGTGTGTTTCTCATTGGTCCATGCACTTACACTATTGCCAGGTGTACCAGAGGGGTCTCTGAGGCTGTTATTGGGGTTGAGAGGCAAAGTAACGGACTGAACATACTTAAGCAGCCCTTACGGGGGTATCACTATATAAATATATGTCTATTTTATCATTTTTATTCTCAGACTTTACTGTACATGGAAGAACCGGTTTAGTAGTTTGTCTTAGAAATAGAAATCAGGCTACTTTTGCATGTTTAAGTGGATTTCTCATAGAGATGCCTTTGTAAAAATGACACAAGCTGTCCTCAATGAGAACTTAGATACCATTGTTGTATGTTGGGCTATGTAACGGAAATGTTAATCAATGGTTAACAATAGCTTGACCTTCTGACATATATGACCTATGGCATGTATGATAACAGTCATGCAAATATGACATACTTACTACATATTAATACAACATGTTTAGCTTTGGAGCCAGTAAAGAGTTTAACGCTTGACATGCACATGTAGTTTTCTCTCATTTATCCCCATTGGCTGAACAAAAGTAATCGATTGATCACAACAGCTCTGATTGCCTGAATACCCAAACATGGACTACTTCTGATAGGATGAAGTCTCTCTGCAATCGACAATATTCCACCTGGCACAATCGTTAATTTAATTTAATTTTGTTGAGCCAGATAGTGCCAACAGGGCCACCTAAGACTTGTTGTAGACGTATAGAATTGGGGAATTTCCAAACAGCTTACTCTTGGTTGTGAACAAGCACAAGTGATCCGTGTGAACCCGGTCTACCAATCTTCCTATAACCTCCCGTCTACGTCCTTTGGCACCTTGACAATAAAGTAACTATTCTACAGAAGTTCTTCCTTCCATGGGTTGCGACCAATTTTCTTTTTCTTCAATATCTTACTCTAACATGCAGCCTTTTTTACACAATGCGAAGGATTAACCCCTTAGGTTCCACAGTGAGTATAACAAGCATGCTTTACTGCATACACAGACTGCTTTTACTGTTGTAGGTTTAGGTGACCATAGGGCAGTAGTTAATATAGAGAAGGGTAGGTGTCCATAAGGCCATAGCTAAAACAGGGCAGGTGTCCACAGGACCATAGGTAATATTTTGTATGGTTGGGGTCCAAAGGGCCGTAACTAATACAGAGAACAGTAGTTGTTCAAAGAGCAGTAACTAAGTAATAAGTAATATAAAGAAGGGTAGGTGTCCATAACATAATAGCCCAATATAGAGAAAGGTACAGGGCAGTTTCTAATATAGAAGGTACACAGGACAATAGGTAAGATTTTCAGAGTAGGAGTCCATGGGTAGTAGCTAATACAGAGAACAGTAGATATTCAAAGAGCAGTTACTAACATGAAGTAGGGTAGGTGTACACAGGGATATAACTTACAGAGTTGGGAAGGTGTCCCTATGATGGTAGATAACATTTAGTGGGGTGTCCAAAAAGCAAGCAGCTAATGGTAGGGTAGGTTTCCATAGGGCACTAGGTAATATAGAGAAGGGGAGATATCAGAAGAAAGTAGCTATAAGTTGAGTAAGAGTTCATAGGACAATAACTAACACAGAGTAGGTGTCCATAGGACAGTAGATAATCTTTAGTAAAGTAGGTATTCACAGGGCAGTAGATAATACAGAGGTGGGCAGTAATGTGTCCAAAAGCGAAGTAGCTAATAGTAGAGTAGATTCCAAAAGGGCAGTAGGTAATACAGAGAAGGGTAGGTGTCCATAGGTTGCATGTATTATAGAAAAGAGAAGGTTTTCATAGGGCAGTAGGTAATATAGAGAAGGGTAGTTGTCCATAGGGCAGTAGGTAGTATAAAGAAGGGTAGGTGTCCAAAGGGCAATAGTTAATATAGAGAAGGGTAGGTGCCCATGGGGCAGTAGGTAATATAGAGCAGGGTAGTTGTCCATGGGGCAGTAGGTAATATAGAGAAGGGTAGTTGTCCATGGGGCAGTAGGTAATATATGGAAAAAGGTAGGTGCCCATGGGGCAGTAGGTAATATAGAGAAGGGTAGTTGTCCATGGGGCAGTAGATAATAGAGAAGGGTAGGTGACCATAGGGCAATAGGTAGTATAAAGAAGGGTAGGTGTCCAGAGGGCAATAGTTAATATAGAGAAGGGTAGGTGCCCATAGGGCAGTAGGAAACAGTTGAGTAGGTACTGAAGGTGTCCACAAGGTAAGGTGTTCCTAGGATTGTAGTTTGGTGTCCGGACAATATTATGTGTCCAGGGGACACCGGCTGTGTGTGGCCCATTGGTTGGTTTTCATTCTGCAGAACTTTGATGGGATATTCAGCGTCCTCCCTGCTCGGGGTCACCACTCACCTGCAGCAGGAGGCAGATCAGCAGAGCTTCCAGGCAGCTCCTCTTCTTCATTGGTGGGCTCTGGTTGGTGTCAGTCCTGTACAAAGTCCTGAGTGATTTAACGTCTCCTCTGCCTGTCCTTGCACTCTCTCCTCTGTGGTGGGCGTGGCATCCCCAGGTAAAGAATAAGAGGTGACTACCGGGTACCTGAGGCTGCAGCTTAGTCACCCCGGGGAGTCTCCCTCCTCTGGAGAAGAGAGGTGAAATATGACACTATCAGAGGGTCATTCGGGACTAGGATGGACCAGTCTTAAAAATCAGAGATCTGTTTTCAGGAGAATCATCACAATGATCGTCCATTAATACAAAAAACTGGTAGCGACCAGATCGGATCACCGACACCGAGATGTGCCGAATATTCTGTGTAACCAATCTGCAAAGTGCAGTGTATGAGACAAAGAGCCAGACACCAGAGGAAGAAGAAGTGGTTAATAATTCTCAGGGACGGTCTCTGGGGTCATACGTGAATATTGGGTAAAGCAGAACTTCACTCTCTCAGTCAATGAACTCGGTGTAATCCTTATCCTGCCAGCATTACTAAATAGATAGGAAGGGAGATGATATTTTTGGGTTTTACACTTTTTTTTTACATTTCTTCAGTCACTTCCTGATTTCTGGCCCATGCCACAATGATGTCATACATCCCAGGAGTCTTTAAGGAGGAGCTTTCTCAGCTAAGTACACCCTACTGCCTGAATGCCTGAGCTAAGGGCAAATTAATTCCAGGAAGTTACATAGTTAGCAGTGGCAGCTAGTGCTCAAAATTTTTGGGGGGGCGAAAACAAACTAAAAAATGTAACTGTTAGTAATGCAGGGCTGTAAATAGCCATTTATCAAGTGATTATGTATCATTACTGCTAGATAAAATTGTACCCATCATATGCAGCCTCACTGTGCCCATCATATGCAGCCTCACTGTGCCCATCATATGCAGCCTCAATGTGCCCGTCAATAGCAGCCTCAATGTGCCCATCAATTGTAACCTTACTGTGCCCGTCAATTGCAGCCTCACTGTGCCCGTCAAATGCAGCCTCACTGTGCCTGTCAATTGCAGCCTCACTGTGCCCATCAATTGCAGCCTTACTGTGCCCGTCAATTACAGCCTCACTGTGCCCGTCAAATGCAGCCTTACTGTGCCCGTCAATTGCAGCCTCACTGTGCCCGTCAAATGCAGCCTCACTGTGCTTGTCAAATGCAGCCTCACTGTGCCTGTCAAATGCAGCCTTACTGTGCCCATCAATTGCAGCCTCACTGTGCCCGTCAAATGCAGCCTTACTGTGCCCGTCAATTGCAGCCTCATTGTGCCTGTCAAATGCAGCCTCACTGTGCCTGTCAAATGCAGCCTTATTCTGCCCATCATTTGCAGCCTCACTGTGCCTGTCAAATGCAGCCTCACTGTGCCCATCAATTGCAGCCTCACTGTGCCCATCAAATGCAGCCTCACTGTGCCCATCAATTGCAGCCTCACTGTGCCCATCAAATGCAGCCTCACTGTGCCCGTCAATAGCAGCCTCAGTGTGCCCATCAATTGCAGCCTTACTGTGCCCATCAAATGCAGCCTCACTGTGCCCATCAATTGCAGCCTCACTGTGCCCATCATATGCAGCCTCAATGTGCCCATCAATAGCAGCCTCACTGTGCCCGTCAAATGCAGCCTCACTGTGCCCGTCAATAGCAGCCTCACTGTGCCCGTCAATTGCAGCCTCACAGTACCCGTCAATAGCAGCCTCACTGTGCCCGTCAACTGCAGCATCACTGTGCCCATCAAATGCAGCCTCACTGTGCATATCAATTGCAACTTCACTGTGCCCATCAATTGCAACCTCACTGTGCCCTTAAAATGAAGCGTCACTGTGCCCATCAATTGCAGCCTCACTGTGCCCATCAAATGCAGCCTCACTGGGCTCACCATAAGCAGCATCACTGTGCCCATCAAATGCAGCCTCACTGTGCATATCAATTGCAACTTCACTGTGCACATCAATTGCAGTCTCACTGTGCCCTTAAAATGCAGACTCACTGTGCCCATCAAATGCAACCTCACTGTGCAAGTGAATTGCAGCCTCACTGTGCCCCTCAAATGCTGCCTCACTATGGCCATCAATTGCATCCTCACTGTGCCCATCATATGCAGACCCACAATGCCCCAGCCATGTTCATTGCACAAACTTGCAGGGTAGTTGTGGTGCACCCTATTCATGGTGAAATGGCATTTAATATTTGTCATTGAACAGCACTGAGTGGCTGCATCTCTTTTCAGGTGGGGTGGTCGGGGTGGTAAAACTTCAGCTCAACTGCCTGCTTGTACTGCCCCTCCCAGCTGTGTGAATGAGCCCTTAAGGTCTTCTTTACAAGTGTGGTCTCAGATCTGGGCATTCCTCTCTAAGGGTCCAATCTCTGACTGTCTGACTGACACCCTTTCCATCCCACATTACTTTTTATCTCTTTTACCTGTTCAGCAGCTCAGTCCTTTCTCTGCACTCATTTAAGGTGGTCATAGAATAGAAGATTCCTTTTATTATTTCATTCCTAGTATGGCCACCTTAAATGAGTGCAGAGAAAGTACTGAGCTGCTGAACAGGTGAAAGAGATAAAAAGTAATGTGGGATGGAAAGGGTGTCAGTCAGTGATGGGAATGTTCAGATCTGAGACCAGAGAATGGAGGATGGGAGCAATGAAGATCTATGTGAGGGGAGAGCAAACACCAGAAACTGGTCTCCATTCAGTGTCCTCCACCCCTCTCTACCAATCCCTCCACTGACCTCCATTCAGTGTCCTCCACCCCTCTCTGCCAATCCCTCCACTGGTCTCCATTCAGTGTCCTCCACCCCTCTCTGCCAATCCCTCCACTGGTCTCCATTCAGTGTCCTCCACCCCTCTCTACCAATCCCTCCACTGGCCTCCATTCAGTGTCCTCCACCCCGCTCTACCAATCCCTCCACTGACCTCCATTCCGTGTCCTCCACCCCTCTCTACCAATCCCTCCACTGGCCTCCATTCAGTGTCCTCCACCCCTCTCTACCAATCCCTCCAGTGGTCTCCATTCAGTGTCCTCCACTCCTCTCTACCAATCCCTCCACTGGTCTCCATTCAGTGTCCTCCACCCCTCTCTGCCAATCCCTCCACTGGTCTCCATTCAGTGTCCTCCACCCCTCTCTGCCAATCCCTCCACTGGTCTCCATTCAGTGTCCTCCACCCCTCTCTGCCAATCCCTCCACTGGTCTCCATTCAGTGTCCTCCATCCCTCTCTAACAATCCCTCCACTGACCTCCATTCAGTGTCCTCCACCTCTCTCTACCAATCCCTCCACTGGTCTCCATTCAGTGTCCTCCACCCCTCTCTGCCAATCCCTCCACTGGTCTCCATTCAGTGTCCTCCATCCCTCTCTAACAATCCCTCCACTGACCTCCATTCAGTGTCCTCCACCCCTCTCTGCCAATCCCTCCACTGGTCTCCATTCAGTGTCCTCCACTCCTCTCTGCCAATCCCTCCACTGGTCTCCATTCAGTGTCCTCCACCTCTCTCTACCAATCCCTCCACTGGTCTCCATTCAGTGTCCTCCACCCCTCTCTGCCAATCCCTCCAGTGGTCTCTATTCAATGTCCTCCACCCCTCTCTGCCAATCCCTCCACTGGTCTCCATTCAGTGTCCTCCACCCCTCTCTGCCAATCCCTCCACTGGTCTCCATTCAGTGTCCTCCACCCCTCTCTACCAATCCCTCCACTGGTCTCCATTCCGTGTCCTCCATCCCTCTCTACCAATCCCTCCACTGGTCTCCATTCCGTGTCCTCCACCCCTCTCTACCAATCCCTCCACTGGTCTCCATTCAGTGTCCTCCACCCCTCTCTACCAATCCCTCCACTGGTCTCCATTCAGTGTCCTCCACCCCTCTCTACCAATCCCTCCACTGGTCTCCATTCAGTGTCCTCCACCCCTCTCTACCAATCCCTCCACTGGTCTCCATTCAGTGTCCTCCACCCCTCTCTACCAATCCCTCCACTTGTCTCCATTCAGTGTCCTCCACCCCTCTCTACCAATCCCTCCACTTGTCTCCTTTTCAGTGTCCTCCACCCCTCTCTACCAATCCCTCCACTGGTCTCCATTCCGTGTCCTCCACCCCTCTCTACCAATCCCTCCACTGATCTCCATTCAGTGTCCTCCACCCCTCTCTACCAATCCCTCCACTGGTCTCCATTCAGTGTCCTCCACCCCTCTCTGCCAATCCCTCCAGTGGTCTCCATTCAGTGTCCTCCACCCCTCTCTGCCAGTCCCTCCACTGGTCTCCATTCAGTGTCCTCCACCCCTCTCTACCAATCCTTCCACTGCTCTCCATTCAGTGTCCTCCACCCCTCTCTGCCAATCCCTCCACTGGTCTCCATTCAGTGTCCTCCACCCCTCTCTACCAATCCTTCCACTGCTCTCCATTCAGTGTCCTCCACCCCTCTCTGCCAATCCCTCCACTGGTCTCCATTCAGTGTCCTCCACCCCTCTCTGCCAATCCCTCCACTGGCCTCCATTCAGTGTCCTCCACCCCTCTCTACCAATCCCTCCACTGGTCTCCATTCAGTGTCCTCCACCCCTCTCTACCAATCCTTCCACTGCTCTCCATTCAGTGTCCTCCACCCCTCTCTGCCAATCCCTCCACTGGTCTCCATTCAGTGTCCTCCACCCCTCTCTACCAATCCTTCCACTGCTCTCCATTCAGTGTCCTCCACCCCTCTCTGCCAATCCCTCCACTGGTCTCCATTCAGTGTCCTCCACCCCTCTCTGCCAATCCCTCCACTGGCCTCCATTCAGTGTCCTCCACCCCTCTCTACCAATCCCTCCACTGGTCTCCATTCAGTGTCCTCCACCCCTCTCTGCCAATCTCTTCACTAGCTACCCCTACCCCACTGTCTAATATTCAAAATACAAACCAGAACATACAAGGCCATCTACATCATCGCCCCCAGCTACATCACCAATCTCCTCTGCAGTTCTTGCTCAAATCATCCTCTCCGCTCCTCCCGGGACCTCCTGATCTCTAGTTCCCTCATCACCTCCTCCCATGCTCACCTCCAGGACTTCTCCAGAACCTCTCCCATCCTCTGGAACTCCCTACCCCTACTCCCAGCTCCTATCCTGTCCACCATTAGGTGTTCCCTAACAACTCATTCATATAGGGAAACCTCCTTACCTCACGATCACCTAAGACCTGGGATTCGCTGACATCAAATCTTTATGTGTTTTATGTTGTCTGTCTTTGGCTCTGTAAAATGTCCAATCTGCACTTCAGCTGATTTACCTGAATGATGAGACTTCTTTTTTCTGAGGCTGCATTCCCCAACCCCACCTCCTGAAATATGCATGAATTATGAGGCTGCCTAAACCCGATTCTCCCTGACGGCCAGCATAAAACAACGATTCCAGACGGCAATTTGTCACCCTGCTCTCTGCCTCTTCTGCCACTGTTCTGATTTCAGATTTCAGCTGGTGTGCCGGGGGTGAGAGTTCAGTATAATAAAGTATTACAATACTACACACAGTATAGTCTACCGGGTTCATGAGCAGCTGAAGTACATCTATTAGAAATGGTAACGCGGATCCTTCACAGCATCAAATCCATTTATTTTGTATAAGCAGAAGAAAGAAATCCAGAAGACAAGCCGGGCTTATTAATGCCTCCTGATGGACGAAACGCGTAAGCTGCTTGTCTTCTGGATTTTTTACCTCTGCCTATACTAAATAAATGGATTTGATGATGTGAAGGGTCCGAGATACCGATTGCATCTGTTTCAAATCTTCATTCCTGGCTTGTGGAGCCTGCTGATTGATTACGATTGGTTACCGGAGGACAATCTTTCCTGACGATCGGTTTCCGGAGGACAATCTTTCCTGCTGACCTGGAATATTGGGGTTGTAGTACAATTCAGATTTTAGAAGTTGAAGTATCTCCAGTTCTCGGTTCATTCTGGAAGGAAGGTCGGGGTTGTCTCACTTTATACCGGACAGCAGGTTTTTTAATTTTTTTTTTTTTGCTCATGAAAGAATTACTATAAAAAAATAAAACCAACTTGTTTCCCTTCTGTCTTCATATCAACAAGAAAAAAAAAAAAGAAAAAAAGAAAGAAGAGAATTTCCTTTAATATTCATTTATTTGACAGTAAATGAGAAATCTGTGTGATTCTGCAGTAGTCTCCATCAAATGTCAGTAATAGGTGGCAGTGCGCCCGTCACCTTCCCCTCTCTAGCTCCCTCTGTAGGTGGAATAGGAATGTGGGGTAATCAGGAGAGGCACGTGATATTTCTCTTTTGGGTCATTAATGTTGAAAACAACCTGGAGGAGGAGAAAAAAACAAGAACCGGTCAGAATTTCCATGATCATTCAATAGGTAGTTAAAGAGTTTGTAAACCCGCCATATCCCCAGTGTAGTGACCGGCCTCAGGTGATACACAGAGAGAAAAACAAATCCTCCTACATAAGTTGTACCTGTTTATCTGCAGTCTTCTCTTCTCTACATCTATTAACATTCTAGAATTTATACAGCTTATCTGAGAGTTCAGAAAAAAGGGGGGCAGAGAGCTGAAGTTACACTCTGCAGAGCTCAGTTAGAGCTGATTGGAGGGATGAATCACACCCCTGTTCACACAGCACACACACTTTTATTTCTTGGTGTCAGGAAAACTCCTCAGAAGTGACTCATGCAGATAGCAGAGGAAGGAGGCAGCAGACAGAAATGACACTTAGTGCTCTGGACTGAGACAAGTACACACTATAGAGGGATGTGCTTTGTTCAGATTTCATGTCTGAGGCTGTGAACTGCCCCTGGACTATAGTAAATCATCTGTCACTAATTTATCTCCAGTCCCAAAACTCAGGGTGTCGTGTTATGCAAATTATGACCAGAACTTAGTGATCTCACTCTGGCCCGCCCAATCTCACACCCCCTTATTAGTCCATAAATGTGATTGGTGGCTCACTGGCCAATAGGGAGGTCCAGGAAGAAACCTACATCGATCAGCCATAACATTCTGACCACTGACAGGTGAAGAGAATAACATCGATTATCTGGTTACAATGACATCTGAAAGTGGGCGGGATATATTAGGCAGCAAGTGAACATGTTGTCCCTGAAGTTGATGTGTTGAAAGCAGTTTGTTTATGGGGCTGTGTAGCCGCAGCCTGGTCAGGGTGTCCATGCTGACCCGTGTCCATAGCCAAAAGTACCTACAATGGGCACATGAGCACCAGAAATGGAACACGGAGCAATGGAAGGAGGTGGCCTGTCTGATGAATGACATTTTCTGTCCCATCATATGGATGGCCGGGTGGGTCACTTACCCGGGGAAGAGATGGCAGCAGGATGCAGTATGGGAAGAAGACAAGACGGCGGAGGCAGTGGGATGCTTTGGGTGATGTTCTGCTGGGAAGCTTGGCTCCTCCCATTCATGTGGATGTTACTGGACACGTACCACCTACCTAAACATTGTTGGTGACCAAGTTTACCCCCTTCATGGAAACAGTATTTCCTGATGGCAGTGGCTTCTTTCAGCAGGATAATACTCCCTGCCAGACTGCAAAAATGGATCAAGAATGGTTTGAGGAACAAAACAATGAGTCTCACTAATCTGGAGAAGAGAGGTGAAATATGACACTATCAGAGGGTCATTCGGGACTAGGAAGTAGTGGAAGGACGGATCTTAAAAATCAGAGGGAAGGAGAATCATCACAATGGCCGTCCAATAATACAAAAAACTGGGAGTGCCCAGATCAGATCACCGACACCGAGATGTGCCGAATTGTTGTGCTTTTTTTAAGGACAGTTTTTCCCGCACAGTAATTATTATTAAGTCATTTTTAATGAGGATATTTTTAAGATACAAAATCAATCTATATGACACAGTCTATGCCTATGAAACCTATTCAAGGAGACATGTGATCATATGAAATAGTTACATTTATTGGTTGACAAAAAAACAGATATCTACATGAAATTAAAATACCGATTTCGTTACATGAACGTCTTGAAAATCAATAAAAAATTTAAAATGGGCGCGCAGTCCCTTTGACATAACACCACCATGATAACTTCTCAGTAGAATCAATAACCTTGTGAACTTGACAATTAAACAGAACGTCAGTATTTCACACGTCCAACTGTTACTATACTGCAGGTAAGTAAGTGGTTAACAATGTGAAATAAATTAGATGTTTGTTTTGTCAATAAAAGTAGCAACTATGCAAAAAGAAAAATATAATGAAAAATCGAATCTTTAGCGAAAAATCTACAAGGCGGTTATTGATTCGGGAGAACGATTATCAATAGTATAATATTCAATACATCAATATTTGAGAGAACATACAAGATAAAATCAACATGACATAATTACTCATTCCAGGATGGCTACTAGTCTGGATTGATGGTTACCAGAGTTTTTAAGATGGCTGCCATGGCTTTCAAAATGGATAAAGAGGAATTTTGCGACCTCCGAGTTCCAAGTATCAGGTGTCCCCCCTCACTGTGTATCTCCCAGTGTCCCCCCTCAGGGTGTATCTCCCAGTGTCCCCCCTCAGTGTGTATCTCCCAGTGTCCCCCCTCAGGGTGTATCTCCCAGTGTCCCCCCTCAGGGTGTATCTCCCAGTGTCCCCCCTCAGGGTGTATCTCCCAGTGTCCCCCCTCAGTGTGTATCTCCCAGTGTCCCCCCTCAGTGTGTATCTCCCAGTGTCCCCCCTCAGGGTGTATCTCCCAGTGTTCCCCCTCAGGGTGTATCTCCCAGTGTCCCCCTCAGGGTGTATCTCCCAGTGTTCCCCCTCAGGGTGTATCTCCCAGTGTCCCCCTCAGGGTGTATCTCCCAGTGTCCCCCCTCAGTGTGTATCTCCCAGTGTCCCCCCTCAGGGTGTATCTCCCAGTGTCCCCCCTCAGGGTGTATCTCCCAGTGTCCCCCCTCAGGGTGTATCTCCCAGTGTCCCCCCTCAGTGTGTATCTCCCAGTGTCCCCCCTCAGTGTGTATCTCCCAGTGTCCCCCCTCAGGGTGTATCTCCCAGTGTTCCCCCTCAGGGTGTATCTCCCAGTGTCCCCCTCAGGGTGTATCTCCCAGTGTCCCCCCTCAGGGTGTATCTCCCAGTGTCCCCCCTCAGGGTGTATCTCCCAGTGTCCCCCTCAGGGTGCATCTCCCAGTGTCCCCCTCAGGGTGTATCTCCCAGTGTCCCCCCTCAGGATGCATCTCCCAGTGTCCCCCTCAGGGTGTATCTCCCAGTGTCCCCCTCAGGGTGTATCTCCCAGTGTCCCCCTCAGGGTGTATCTCCCAGTGTCCCCCCTCAGGGTGTATCTCCCAGTGTCCCCCTCAGGGTGCATCTCCCAGTGTCCCCCTCAGGGTGTATCTCCCAGTGTCCCCCCTCAGGATGCATCTCCCAGTGTCCCCCTCAGGGTGTATCTCCCAGTGTCCCCCCTCAGGGTGCATCTCCCAGTGTCCCCCCTCAGTGTGTATCTCCCAGTGTCCCCCCTCAGTGTGTATCTCCCAGTGTCCCCCCTCAGTGTGTATCTCCCAGTGTCCCCCTCAGGGTGTATCTCCCAGTGTCCCCCCTCAGGGTGTATCTCCCAGTGTCCCCCTCAGGGTGCATCTCCCAGTGTCCCCCTCAGGGTGTATCTCCCAGTGTCCCCCCTCAGGATGCATCTCCCAGTGTCCCCCTCAGGGTGTATCTCCCAGTGTCCCCCCTCAGTGTGTATCTCCCAGTGTCCCCCCTCAGGGTGTATCTCCCAGTGTCCCCCCTCAGGGTGTATCTCCCAGTGTCCCCCCTCAGTGTGTATCTCCCAGTGTCCCCCCTCAGGGTGTATCTCCCAGTGTCCCCCCTCAGGGTGTATCTCCCAGTGTCCCCCCTCAGGGTGTATCTCCCAGTGTCCCCCCTCAGGGTGTATCTCCCAGTGTCCCCCCTCAGTGTGTATCTCCCAGTGTCCCCCCTCAGTGTGTATCTCCCAGTGTCCCCCTCAGGGTGCATCTCCCAGTGTCCCCCTCAGGGTGTATCTCCCAGTGTCCCCCCTCAGGGTGTATCTCCCAGTGTCCCCCCTCAGGGTGTATCTCCCAGTGTCCCCCCTCAGGGTGTATCTCCCAGTGTCCCCCTCAGGATGCATCTCCCAGTGTCCCCCCTCAGGGTGTATCTCCCAGTGTCCCCCCTCAGGGTGTATCTCCCAGTGTCCCCCTCAGGGTGCATCTCCCAGTGTCCCCCTCAGGGTGCATCTCCCAGTGTCCCCCTCAGGGTGTATCTCCCAGTGTCCCCCCTCAGGGTGTATCTCCCAGTGTCCCCCCTCAGGGTGTATCTCCCAGTGTCCCCCCTCAGTGTGTATCTCCCAGTGTCCCCCTCAGGGTGTATCTCTCAGTGTCCCCCCTCAGGGTGTATCTCCCAGTGTCCCCCCTCAGGGTGCGTCTCCCAGTGTCCCCCTCAGGGTGTATCTCCCAGTGTCCCCCTCAGGGTGTATCTCCCAGTGTCCCCCTCAGGGTGGGTCCCCTCAGCTTCCTCTCCCCTCTTACTTGCTGCTAAATACCATCTCAGACAAAGAGATCATAAAATTATACTAAATTCTGCCCAAAAGGATGTGGCTTCTTTTCTATTGGTTAAGAAAAACTTAATAATTAACCTTTCCCAGACCGTCAACCACCAGGCGTGTCTGAGAGCAGAAAATGTGATCTGTACTCTCTTTTAAAAGAAATGTTCAATTTTCATAATATGTATAATGGTGAAAATAATAACCATATAGGTACTTTTAAAATATTTTTGACATAATACCACCATGATAACTTCTCAGTAGAATCAATAACCTTGTGAACTTGACAATTAAACAGAACGTCTGTATTCCACACGTCCAACTGTTACTATACGGCAGGTAAGTAAGGGGTTAAAAATGTGAAATAAATTAGACGTTTGTTTTGTCAATAAAAGTAGCAACTATGCAAAAAGAAAAATATAATGAAAAATCGAATCTTTAGCGAAAAATCTACAAGGCGGTTATTGATTTGGGAGAACGATTATCAATAGTATAATATTCAATACATCAATATTTGAGAGAACATACAAGATAAAATCAACATGACATAATTACTCATTCCAGGATGGCTACTAGTCTGGATTGCTGGTTACCAGAGTTTTTAAGATGGCTGCCATGGCTTTCAAAATGGATAAAGAGGAATTTTGCGACCTCCGAGTTCCAAGTATCAGGTGTCCCCCCTCAGTGTGTATCTCCCAGTGTCCCCCTCAGGGTGTATCTCCCAGTGTCCCCCCTCAGTGTGTATCTCCCAGTGTCCCCCCTCAGGGTGTATCTCCCAGTGTCCCCCCTCAGGGTGTATCTCCCAGTGTCCCCCCTCAGTGTGTATCTCCCAGTGTCCCCCTCAGGGTGTATCTCCCAGTGTCCCCCCTCAGGGTGTATCTCCCAGTGTCCCCCCTCAGGGTGTATCTCCCAGTGTCCCCCTCAGGGTGTATCTCCCAGTGTCCCCCCTCAGGGTGTATCTCCCAGTGTCCCCCCTCAGGGTGTATCTCCCAGTGTCCCCCCTCAGGGTGTATCTCCCAGTGTCCCCCCTCAGGGTGTATCTCCCAGTGTCCCCCCTCAGGGTGTATCTCCCAGTGTCCCCCCTCAGTGTGTATCTCCCAGTGTCCCCCTCAGGGTGTATCTCCCAGTGTCCCCCCTCAGGGTGTATCTCCCAGTGTCCCCCCTCAGGGTGTATCTCCCAGTGTCCCCCTCAGGGTGTATCTCCCAGTGTCCCCCCTCAGGGTGTATCTCCCAGTGTCCCCCCTCAGTGTGTATCTCCCAGTGTCCCCCCTCAGGGTGTATCTCCCAGTGTCCCCCCTCAGTGTGTATCTCCCAGTGTCCCCCCTCAGTGTGTATCTCCCAGTGTCCCCCCTCAGGGTGTATCTCCCAGTGTCCCCCTCAGTGTGTATCTCCCAGTGTCCCCCTCAGTGTGTATCTCCCAGTGTCCCCCCTCAGGGTGTGTCTCCCAGTGTCCCCCCTCAGGGTGTATCTCCCAGTGTCCCCCCTCAGGGTGTATCTCCCAGTGTCCCCCCTCAGGGTGTATCTCCCAGTGTCCCCCCTCAGGGTGTGTCTCCCAGTGTCCCCCCTCAGGGTGTATCTCCCAGTGTCCCCCCTCAGGGTGTATCTCCCAGTGTCCCCCTCAGTGTGTATCTCCCAGTGTCCCCCCTCAGGGTGTATCTCCCAGTGTCCCCCTCAGGATGCATCTCCCAGTGTCCCCCTCAGGGTGTATCTCCCAGTGTCCCCCCTCAGGGTGTATCTCCCAGTGTCCCCCCTCAGGGTGTATCTCCCAGTGTCCCCCCTCAGGGTGTGTCTCCCAGTGTCCCCCCTCAGGGTGTATCTCCCAGTGTCCCCCCTCAGGGTGTATCTCCCAGTGTCCCCCTCAGTGTGTATCTCCCAGTGTCCCCCCTCAGGGTGTATCTCCCAGTGTCCCCCTCAGGATGCATCTCCCAGTGTCCCCCTCAGTGTGTATCTCCCAGTGTCCCCCCTCAGGGTGTATCTCCCAGTGTCCCCCTCAGGATGCATCTCCCAGTGTCCCCCCTCAGGGTGTATCTCCCAGTGTCCCCCCTCAGGGTGTATCTCCCAGTGTCCCCCCTCAGGGTGTATCTCCCAGTGTCCCCCTCAGGGTGTATCTCCCAGTGTCCCCCCTCAGGGTGTATCTCCCAGTGTCCCCCTCAGGGTGTATCTCCCAGTGTCCCCCCTCAGGGTGTATCTCCCAGTGTCCCCCCTCAGGGTGTATCTCCCAGTGTCCCCCCTCAGGGTGTATCTCCCAGTGTCCCCCCTCAGGGTGTATCTCCCAGTGTCCCCCTCAGGGTGTATCTCCCAGTGTCCCCCCTCAGGGTGTATCTCCCAGTGTCCCCCTCAGGGTGTATCTCCCAGTGTCCCCCCTCAGGGTGTATCTCCCAGTGTCCCCCCTCAGGGTGTATCTCCCAGTGTCCCCCCTCAGGGTGTATCTCCCAGTGTCCCCCTCAGGGTGTATCTCCCAGTGTCCCCCTCAGGGTGTATCTCCCAGTGTCCCCCCTGCAGGGTGTATCTCCCAGTGTCCCCCTCAGGGTGTATCTCCCAGTGTCCCCCTCAGGGTGTATCTCCCAGTGTCCCCCCTCAGTGTGTATCTCCCAGTGTCCCCCCTCAGTGTGTATCTCCCAGTGTCCCCCCTCAGTGTGTATCTCCCAGTGTCCCCCCTCAGTGTGTATCTCCCAGTGTCCCCCCTCAGGGTGTATCTCCCAGTGTCCCCCCTCAGGGTGTGTCTCCCAGTGTCCCCCCTCAGGGTGTATCTCCCAGTGTCCCCCCTCAGGGTGTATCTCCCAGTGTCCCCCCTCAGGGTGTATCTCCCAGTGTCCCCCCTCAGGGTGTATCTCCCAGTGTCCCCCTCAGGGTGTATCTCCCAGTGTCCCCCTCAGGGTGTATCTCCCAGTGTCCCCCTCAGGGTGTATCTCCCAGTGTCCCCCCTCAGGGTGTATCTCCCAGTGTCCCCCCTCAGGGTGTATCTCCCAGTGTCCCCCCTCAGGGTGTATCTCCCAGTGTCCCCCCTCAGGGTGTATCTCCCAGTGTCCCCCCTCAGGGTGTATCTCCCAGTGTCCCCCCTCAGGGTGTATCTCCCAGTGTCCCCCTCAGTGTGTATCTCCCAGTGTCCCCCTCAGGGTGTATCTCCCAGTGTCCCCCCTCAGGGTGTATCTCCCAGTGTCCCCCCTCAGGGTGTATCTCCCAGTGTCCCCCCTCAGTGTGTATCTCCCAGTGTCCCCCCTCAGGGTGTATCTCCCAGTGTCCCCCCTCAGTGTGTATCTCCCAGTGTCCCCCCTCAGTGTGTATCTCCCAGTGTCCCCCTCAGGGTGTATCTCCCAGTGTCCCCCCTCAGTGTGTATCTCCCAGTGTCCCCCCTCAGGGTGTATCTCCCAGTGTCCCCCTCAGTGTGTATCTCCCAGTGTCCCCCTCAGGGTGTATCTCCCAGTGTCCCCCTCAGGGTGTATCTCCCAGTGTCCCCCCTCAGGGTGTATCTCCCAGTGTCCCCCCTCAGTGTGTATCTCCCAGTGTCCCCCTCAGGGTGTATCTCCCAGTGTCCCCCTCAGGGTGTATCTCCCAGTGTCCCCCCTCAGTGTGTATCTCCCAGTGTCCCCCTCAGGGTGCATCTCCCAGTGTCCCCCTCAGGGTGTATCTCCCAGTGTCCCCCCTCAGGGTGTATCTCCCAGTGTCCCCCCTCAGTGTGTATCTCCCAGTGTCCCCCTCAGGGTGTATCTCCCAGTGTCCCCCCTCAGTGTGTATCTCCCAGTGTCCCCCTCAGTGTGTATCTCCCAGTGTCCCCCCTCAGTGTGTATCTCCCAGTGTCCCCCTCAGTGTGTATCTCCCAGTGTCCCCCTCAGGGTGTATCTCCCAGTGTCCCCCCTCAGTGTGTATCTCCCAGTGTCCCCCTCAGTGTGTATCTCCCAGTGTCCCCCTCAGTGTGTATCTCCCAGTGTCCCCCTCAGTGTGTATCTCCCAGTGTCCCCCCTCAGTGTGTATCTCCCAGTGTCCCCCCTCAGTGTGTATCTCCCAGTGTCCCCCCTCAGTGTGTATCTCCCAGTGTCCCCCCTCAGTGTGTATCTCCCAGTGTCCCCCTCAGTGTGTATCTCCCAGTGTCCCCCTCAGTGTGTATCTCCCAGTGTCCCCCTCAGGGTGCATCTCCCAGTGTCCCCCTCAGTGTGTATCTCCCAGTGTCCCCCCTCAGTGTGTATCTCCCAGTGTCCCCCCTCAGGGTGTATCTCCCAGTGTCCCCCCTCAGGGTGTATCTCCCAGTGTCCCCCCTCAGGGTGTATCTCCCAGTGTCCCCCCTCAGGGTGTATCTCCCAGTGTCCCCCCTCAGTGTGTATCTCCCAGTGTCCCCCCTCAGGGTGTATCTCCCAGTGTCCCCCCTCAGTGTGTATCTCCCAGTGTCCCCCCTCAGGGTGTATCTCCCAGTGTCCCCCTCAGTGTGTATCTCCCAGTGTCCCCCCTCAGGGTGTATCTCCCAGTGTCCCCCTCAGGATGCATCTCCCAGTGTCCCCCTCAGGGTGTATCTCCCAGTGTCCCCCTCAGGGTGTATCTCCCAGTGTCCCCCCTCAGGGTGTATCTCCCAGTGTCCCCCTCAGGGTGTATCTCCCAGTGTCCCCCCTCAGGGTGTATCTCCCAGTGTCCCCCCTCAGGGTGTATCTCCCAGTGTCCCCCCTCAGGGAGTATCTCCCAGTGTCCCCCCTCAGGGTGTATCTCCCAGTGTCCCCCCTCAGGGTGTATCTCCCAGTGTCCCCCTCAGGGTGTATCTCCCAGTGTCCCCCTCAGGGTGTATCTCCCAGTGTCCCCCCTCAGTGTGTGTCTCCCAGTGTCCCCCCTCAGGGTGTATCTCCCAGTGTCCCCCCTCAGTGTGTATCTCCCAGTGTCCCCCCTCAGGGTGTGTCTCCCAGTGTCCCCCTCAGGGTGTATCTCCCAGTGTCCCCCTCAGGGTGTATCTCCCAGTGTCCCCCCTCAGGGTGTATCTCCCAGTGTCCCCCTCAGTGTGTATCTCCCAGTGTCCCCCTCAGGGTGTATCTCCCAGTGTCCCCCCTCAGGGTGTATCTCCCAGTGTCCCCCTCAGGGTGTATCTCCCAGTGTCCCCCCTCAGGGTGTATCTCCCAGTGTCCCCCTCAGTGTGTATCTCCCAGTGTCCCCCTCAGGGTGTATCTCCCAGTGTCCCCCTCAGGGTGTATCTCCCAGTGTCCCCCTCAGGGTGTATCTCCCAGTGTCCCCCTCAGTGTGTATCTCCCAGTGTCCCCCTCAGGGTGTATCTCCCAGTGTCCCCCTCAGGGTGTATCTCCCAGTGTCCCCCCTCAGGGTGTATCTCCCAGTGTCCCCCCTCAGGGTGTATCTCCCAGTGTCCCCCTCAGGGTGTATCTCCCAGTGTCCCCCTCAGGGTGTGTCTCCCAGTGTCCCCCCTCAGGGTGTGTCTCCCAGTGTCCCCCTCAGGGTGTATCTCCCAGTGTCCCCCTCAGGGTGTGTCTCCCAGTGTCCCCCCTCAGGGTGTGTCTCCCAGTGTCCCCCCTCAGGGTGTATCTCCCAGTGTCCCCCCTCAGGGTGTATCTCCCAGTGTCCCCCCTCAGGGTGTGTCTCCCAGTGTCCCCCCTCAGGGTGTGTCTCCCAGTGTCCCCCTCAGGGTATATCTCCCAGTGTCCCCCTCAGGGTGTATCTCCCAGTGTCCCCCCTCAGGGTGTATCTCCCAGTGTCCCCCCTCAGTGTGTATCTCCCAGTGTCCCCCTCAGGGTGTATCTCCCAGTGTCCCCCCTCAGGGTGCGTCTCCCAGTGTCCCCCCTCAGTGTGTATCTCCCAGTGTCCCCCTCAGTGTGTATCTCCCAGTGTCCCCCCTCAGGGTGTATCTCCCAGTGTCCCCCTCAGGGTGTATCTCCCAGTGTCCCCCCTCAGGGTGTATCTCCCAGTGTCCCCCCTCAGGGTGTATCTCCCAGTGTCCCCCCTCAGTGTGTATCTCCCAGTGTCCCCCCTCAGGGTGTATCTCCCAGTGTCCCCCCTCAGGGTGTATCTCCCAGTGTCCCCCCTCAGGGTGTATCTCCCAGTGTCCCCCCTCAGTGTGTATCTCCCAGTGTCCCCCCTCAGGGTGTATCTCCCAGTGTCCCCCCTCAGGGTGTATCTCCCAGTGTCCCCCCTCAGGGTGTATCTCCCAGTGTCCCCCCTCAGGGTGTATCTCCCAGTGTCCCCCCTCAGGGTGTATCTCCCAGTGTCCCCCCTCAGTGTGTATCTCCCAGTGTCCCCCCTCAGGGTGCGTCTCCCAGTGTCCCCCCTCAGTGTGTATCTCCCAGTGTCCCCCTCAGGGTGTATCTCCCACTGTCCCCCTCAGGGTGGGTCCCCTCAGCTTCCTCTCCCCTCTTACTTGCTGCTAAATACCATCTCAGACAAAGAGATCATAAAATTATACTAAATTCTGCCCAAAAGGATGTGGCTTCTTTTCTATTGGTTAAGAAAAACTTAATAATTAACCTTTCCCAGACCGTCAACCACCAGGCGTGTCTGAGAGCAGAAAATGTGATCTGAACTCTCTTTTAAAAGAAATGTTCAATTTTCATAATATATTTAATGGTGAAAATAATAACCATATAGGTACTTTTAAAATATTTTTGACTTGCACAAACTTCAAATTATTGTTGTGTTGAATTGAATTTCGTTTCAATGGATGTTTAGATAGTTTAGCTGTGTCCACAATTCCTAAAATCTACACAATGAGTTGTGTTCACTATTTGAACAGTTCCTCACATGAACACAATAGGTTTTGTTGGACACAAGTGTATTCCAGGTGATAAGACTCTGTATAACCCTTTTTCCTGTGGCTGTTTGTGTCGCTTTTGTTTATCCACTAAAACCATGTAAATATCTCCTGGTTTTGTGACGAGAGCGACCATTGTTCCACCGAGTCTCTCTCTCAATGCCGGTGTTCTGCCATATAGTGTCCTCGTATCAGATAGTGTCCGCCTCGTACTGCGCAGGCGCAGCGCCTGCGCAGTACGGAGGAGCAGGAGATGCCGAAAATGCCCGAAGTTGATCAGCTGACCATCAGCTGTACACGGCGCTCGGGCACCTGTTAGCGATGGCAGTGTAAGAGGGCCCCTCGCGGGCTCGCTTCGCTCGCCACGCTTCGCTCGCCACGCTTCGGGCACGGCCTCGCTGCGCTCGGCAAATATTTATTCTAACTCTATGTCCACTTGGATAGTAGGGAATGATCCTGGACATAGGGTAAGAATAAATGCGCAGGCGCCGTGTACAGCTGACGATCAGCTGTTGAACTTCGGAGACTTTCGGCGTCTCTTTTGTCCTCCGTACTGCGCCTGCGCAGTACAGGGAGGACACTATATGATAGGGGACTGAATTCGATAAGACACCGGCTTGTAAAAGTCTCCAATAGCTGTTGAAGTAACAATTCGGAAAACATAAGTTCATCTGCTTTTCTCTGAAAGGTTTTCAAGAGCAATAATTCAATTATTACAGAGCCACCGTCCAGCCACCGTCCATATTCTCTGAGAGATAAGCAAATCGCACATTTCTAACAGTAAATATAAAATGGATTTCTCCATGAATCCACGACAGAATATTCTGTGTATCCAATCTGCAATGAGACAAAGAGCCAGACACCAGAGGAAGAAAAAGTGCTCAATAATTCTCTGGGCTCATACGTGAATATTGTGTAGCGCTGGTAGATTTTTGATCAGGCGCTTATATGTAAATTTAGTGGGTCATCTGTTCTGTATATAGTTCAGATTTAATCTATGGCTAATTTAGCCTCTGTTCCAGCATTGGCTGTGTTGCGTGCAGTTCCACACTGTTGCCTGTAGGTGTCGTTGTCACCATAGGTCAGTGTTGGAAAGCAACAAGCTGAAGTATATTGAGTGCTCTTCTTTCCCGGAGGTAACTCGGCGGAGGTTGTCCATTGCAGTGCATTCTGGGAGAGAGTATTAAAGGGACATGTGCTAAGAGAGTTCTACCTTGTGGCCCTCCAGGCCAGAGGGCTGCGTTGCTGCAGCCGTGCAAGTGGGCCCAGAAGCCTGTCTGGGGCCTACTACTTTGGAGATGGTCCTGTGCTGTCTGTCCTGCGGGAAGAAGCCGAACAATTGAGAAGACCCCAGGGGAGGACCCGTCTTTGTAGAGGACCGTGCGGGAAGCTGGTATCTCAAGAGGGGCCTGGGGACTCAATTGGAGGATGCATCTTAATCAAATCTACCGCACAAGTACTGCTGGGTCGGCTTAAAGGTTCTGGTACTGTGTTGCTGTTCATCTAAAACTACTACATCCTGTGGCAGAGGATCGTACAGTTATATTGTTCTCCTCAAGTCTGTGGCAGAGACTTTTTGTTTGTGCTGCTGGGTGTTACGGAAATATCTATACCTCACTTAAACGATTAACGATACAAATATAAGTGATTAAACCTTTGTCTATATAAAAATAAAAACGAGTGATAACAGGGAAAAAAGATAAAAATTACATTTATTTACACAGAAAAAGAAGGTTAGAATGATTAGAATTTATCATATATCTCTATAGTGTTGGCTCTAGGCTGCAAAGTTAATTCTAAGTTAATTCAGGCATAAACTCATAATTGTTTTCAATGGACATATACAAGATATACAAAGTTATAAGATAAATCCTAGGATGAAAAAAAGGTTAGAAAGAAAGATAGACATAGATACTTTACACCGACAGCATGTCCCTCAGATGTTCTCGGGCTGGACTGCTGTAACCATTTAGCCCACTCCCTTTTATATGCATTCTCCACCAATCAACAGATGCCACATATTGACTGGGTTAGAGATGTCACAGAATTCATGCTCGGACATTGCGACCCCCTCGGTGCCTACCAGTCTATGAATTAATGAACAATCTCCTTTGATCTCCTAGCCCAAACAGTCCCGACCGTAGTATGTTAATGGCCCCTGGTGAGTTGATTACCACCTAGAGGACCTTCCCTGATTCCCATCAGTGTATTGGAAGCATGTTAATGGCCCCCTGAAGAATGAATGCCTTAAGGTCTGCCAATAACCTTTGATCTAATCAACACCTCTAGGGCTTCTCGGGTTCACATCAAGGTAAATATATTTCTTAAGGTGAGCTTTGTTCTATCATGCTATTAAGAAACATTCCCATATATGAAATATATATATATACCCACACATAGATACCCACATATACACGTAGATATATATATACATATATATACACATACACCTATATATACATATACACATCCTATGGGGCAAGGCAGTTTAAATTGGAGTCCTTGCAATGGTCCACTTGAATCTCATTGATATAAATATGATATCCAATAATTCCATCACATTTCCCCCTGAAGTTCATTCTTGAACTTATGTCCTCCTTCAATGATCTTGCACCCACCCACAACAGCCCAGAAGCCCCGACCCTTCCCCACCACCACTGCGGCCTCCTCTTCCTTTCTTGAACACGCCGGAACTCCTCAAAGTAGGCTTAAGATAGCAAAGAAATCCTGGTCCTTTGGAGACTCCACATTCAAACCATGAGTGTCTGTATTGCAATATTTCATCACTCCTCTGCCTTGGAGGAGCGGAACTCCAACATTGATGGCGGGATCCTGGCATATCTAGTCCTGTATCTTTGTAAGACCATGTAATGGTTGCATCGATTGGATCGGACCGCGAGACAGCACTTTTCAGCATGGTGAAGGAAAGTCCAGGAAAGTCTTATTCGTGACACGTTTATCTCAAGAAATAACTTGGTGGTCGCTGCTTCTTCAGGTGGGGTCGGGCGGGTCTCCAGACAGTCGTGCATGAATACAGAAAGAGAGAGGAGAACGTTAGTGTATAGAGAAATGCTGGACAGGAACAGAGTGTTGGCCATTAAGACTAAATACTCATAAAGGGTGTAATGTGGACGAGTAGAGTGGGTTCCCACAGGGTACAGAGTCTGAGCAACAGCCAATATCATCCATGGCCCTTGATGGTAGGGATAGACAATACTGTCTGTTATTGCCAGGTCCCTGGGTTCACCACACCTGCTCACGGGGCTCAGGTTAAAGTAGTAGGTAGACTAGAGGAGGTGAAATTACATTAAGACATAAAACTGGATGTCCAGGGATACTTTAGTTAAAATATGGTACTTGCGGGCAGGCAAAGTCTTTTTTTTTAAAGAAAAATGATATGACTGATGTCTTAGTTACATTATCTTGAGAAGATAGATGATAGAAATCAAAGGAAAAAACTCAGAGAGCATAATATTAAAGAAGAAAAAGGAATGGAAGAGAGGTGAGTAATGAAAATGAACAGGAAAAATAGTGGAAATGAAAAAAAGAACAAAAAAATGAAAAAAAACTACAGATTGAACGCTGCTCCAACCAAGACTGTTAAAGAGCCTTGAATCTGTATAAAAAAAAATGAATACATTGGTTAAAAAAACATAAAATAAAAAACAAAACAAATGTTTTTCTTAAAAAAAAACCCTCCTCTCCCATTAACAGTATTTTTGCAGGTCAGGTACACAGATACTAACAACAAAAGGGAGAGAAAAAAATAAATAAATAAATAAAAATAATAAAAAAATGAATAAAACTTTTGGAATTTAGGTAAACCTGACTGCACTTTATTACTAAAAATTGAAGAGGCTTATCCCTGGAACAAGAAAAATATAGTTCTAGGGTCCTCTCTTACATGCGCAACTTCTTAGTACTGGTCTGGATTGGGTCTGGCTTCCTCAGAGATTTGTTTCTGAGTTAGTGGCCTTTCTGTTCCTTGAGAGAAGATACCTTGTTGAGGTGCACATTCTCACAGCTTTGGCATTCATTCTCCTGATAGTAACGCACATTATTACCTGCATCAGGAAAAGCAATAAGGCTGCACAGGTTAGGACAACAACAGGGTGGAGCAAAATGTTTAGGAAAGCTGTAGCGTTCGGACTATACCCAAATAAACTTTCCCACCAGGAAGTCTTAGCATCTGCGTCTAAAGCGTGGGATACTTGGATCAGTCTATTTTGATCATGGGTGAGTCGTATGGTGGCTTGTTTTTCAGCATCTCCTAGTACATTTAATATTTCATCCTGTTGTCCGAAATCCATCAGCCAAGCTTTTAACTCAGCTCCAAATCCCAGAGGAAGTTTCTGTAGGTGTAAGGGGATGTCAGGTTTGCTATAAGACCTTTCTTCAGGGGTGATCGGGGTACAACCCGGTGTTCCTGCTATATCCATGCCACGGGCCAGAGGAGGTGTACTATAGACTCCCCGAGGTAGTGTACCCTGCTGAGTACCATTTAACCTGATGCTGAAAACGTTAGTGCATCATTAGACATGTGATACTAGCACCAGTACCCTGGTCTCCAGTCTCAAGTAGTTTTAACTTTGTTTAGGACCAGTTGGGACACTACCCCGGCATCCATTAGACATGACCCCCCCCTGTGCCAGCATTATTGCCTTTTCCCATAGCACAACCCTTACCTTCCTCTAGCACTTATCAGTACCAATCATCTGAGGCTGTCCAGACTCAAACCATCAGAACAAGATGGACTCCAGGGTGTAATCCAGTAGAGTCTGATAGGATAGTACCCAGACTGACCGTGATATCAGCACAATGTTCCATCCCTGCCATTAGGGATGAGAACAGTGCAAGTAAGATTTTTGATGATCCTGGAACTGAGTCATCCACCAATCTATTACGACTCATAGGCAACCTGGATACTACCTCCCCCCCCCTTGTTTGTCCTTGCAAAGTGATGCTGGACAGAGCAAGTTGGCTTTCCTAACCCCTTCCCTGATATGTAGCACAAGACCCCCCCAATGTGATCCTGAATATCTCCAGCTCCATAGTGTTTTAAGGTACCCAGTGCCCCACCTCCAGCTCCAAAGGCAGTCTCCATTAAGCCTCTCTTTCCTAAGGATGGGAAATAGTCAGAATACCCGGATTGAAAAACCACCTGCCACCAGGTACACTTGTCTTTTCATAGAGGTTGCACACCTTATGGGGCACTGGTCTTCCTGTCATGCAGGACACGGACCACTAGTTAAGGTACACAAGGAGTCTAGGACAGGAAGGACACCTATGGGTATCCACTGAGGAGAATACAGCATGCCCACACAACTCCATCCCTGTGCCTGGATTTCAGAGACCATGCCCAGGGTATACAATGCACCTCTACCTATGGTTAGGTTCAAAGAACCCTCTAGTTCCCTGACTAACGTTACATCGGTATTCCTTAGGACACAGAAACAAACTCGTCTATGTCCCAACTAATACCCAGGTGCTTCCTTCCCAGCAATGACCTCTTCATTCAGAACACAGAGTGCAATATACACAATCTTCCTGCACAACTCTTCTCCAGGCTCTCCCAAAACTATACACTCTCAACTTGTATGCCATCAGGCAGGCCCTCATACTACACATCTGAAGGTAAATCTGAAGGAAATTGGAAAACAAAAATTGCATAATGTGTATCCAACTCGAGGAACTTCTGCTACCAAACACAACTGGCCAAAGGGCAAAGAAATATCCCTTGCAGCACTGAGGCGCCGGGATCACTGAACAGTAGTGGGTACACGAGCCGACCCTTTAAAGCCAGGAAACCCAATTATCAAATCTGAGAAATAAAACACCAATAAAATTTAGTAATAAATATTCCATTTTCCTCCTAGAAACAAAATAATCCAATGGTTATATACCTGTAACAAGACATTAGCATATGAAACACAAATATACATTACATTACATTACATAACCAGTGCACTTTTTTTTTAAGATACCAAAAAATTGTTGAGCTCAACTTATCATTAATATGTATTACTTAATACACATTAATACCACGTGGATTTTTTGTTTTATGGTATACCAATAATTCCAAAAAAAAAAAAAAATGTATTCACCATGGTTGAAAAAATTAGCAATCCGTAAAAAAACCTTTTAGCAGTACCATTTGTCATAATACCTCACCACAAAGAACCTCTCCAGTACTGTTTTCCTGGAAAAACAAAGTCATGTTAATACATGTATCTTTCAATTCACTAGTACAGATAATTATCTTGGCTCAGGTCATTTGCATGTCAATACAGTTCGCTGTACCTTTTCACAGACCTGGTGAGAAAGAAGGGGGGTCATTTGGGTGGGCTGTCAGCAGCTGAGAACAAACGTCACACAACACAAAATATATTGCATATTCCACACACACACAGAAATGGCTAGGTTATAGATGAACTCTAGACATCACACATATCAGCATGTTTTCTGTAATACCCTGTACTTCTTCTTAAACTCATAACATCTGTTTGGTAATTTTGAAATTCTTTCAGAGATCCATCCCATTTCGTTAGCCCCTTCTCAGCCTGTATGGATGCATTCTCAGGAGTTTGGAATGGGACCCCTGACCCAGGTGGTCCATACTTCCTACACCTAGGCCATGTGGCGAAGCGTGCAGAGTACACTTCAAAATCACGTCTTGTGGTCCTATATGGATTATGCTTACCGACTTTTTCACTGGAACTGGATAGACAGAATCTCGCGATGTGACCCAGTAATCCGCATAAGTGGCATTTTATCTTATTTAAAGAGGTACAACACCTCTTAACAAAGGGCTTTGTTTTAGATGACGGTGAATATGGGATGGCCTCTCCTGGATTAGTAGTTTTTACCTGCGGCTTACAAAATATAGGGGCAATTTTTAAAGAGCTCTTACCTTCCTGGGATTTATTCTTGTCGATACATACCTTAGGTGTGGAGGACGTCCCCCTGAATTCAGACCTACCCAAATCAGTTACATTGTTATCTTCTCTATCTGAAAACTGATCCAACGGCTCCTGGAAGCTGACAGATAATGGTTTCGCCCCACCTTCTGCATCCTTCAGTCTCTTTCCCAACTGGAGAATGTCCTCCTGTAGTCTTTTGTTTTCTAGTACTAATTGCTGGTGGATAGCCTCTGAATTTAACATAGAAGCTTCTAAAGTACTGATGTTACCTTTGGTGATTTCTAGCTCTTCTTTTAGGGATGTGTTTTGCACTTTCAAATGCTCATACTGTTTTGCTAACCACCTGGCCGCAAAGATTAGCGGCGGTTTTCCCATGCGCTTATTACAGCTTCTTTCAGTGAGATTTAATTTCACATGCTCTCCCGTCAGCGGGACAGAAAGTGTCCCTTCTGCCTGGAGACCTTCCTCCCTTAATGCCAGCATGACCATTTCGTCTCCTTGTCTTGCTACTCTGCCTTCTTCTTCCTGTACCTCCCCATCCCCCTGTAATCCACATGTTACTGAGGTATTAGACTTGTGTTGTGGCTCTACCTTTTTGTCCACCACTGAAAGGTGACAATTCATGTCAGCCCATGAGCATTCAGCTGACAAGGACTGGGCAACTGCATAAGGCCCAAGTCCTGACAACTGCTCCTTGTCTCCCTGACAATCACTGTCACCCCTTGTTGGGGGTTGTGATGGTTTACGCTTGTCCCTACGTTCAAGCATTGTTTGGAATGATTTCTCCTTAAATCCCATAGTAATAACATTCACTTCCTCTGTTTTGTTCGCTGACTCCAGCATCCATATAAATAAAGTATCCTTTTCATATGGTCGTGTCATCTTACTGTGATGAGCACGATACAGATTTTCCCACGCTTTTTGCTTAAAAGTACCTCTTTTAAAATACTTCTTCCCAGTCCAACGATCCCAATCTTGCAAATATTTCACAACCCAAGGTCCATATTTATCTATCATCTCTTCCCTCGGGGTCAAGTGGTAGGGTTCCCCACGGTTAGACGCCCTCTTTGAAGCGATTCGATTACCCATCCTTTACGGACTCCGGACCTTGAACTGATTTCCCCAACCTTTTTACAGGTTGCCTTTACTTCAGAGGTAGCTACTCTCTGACCAAGAATTGGGTTGACAGGTACTGCCCCTGTCGCCCTTGCTGATTTTTTTTCGCTACTTGCTAGGCCAATTCCCTGTCCTGGCTATAGTCCTTCAAAAAATCAGCCTGGAGATTTTCCCAAACTAAATAATAGTTTAATCCCCCCGTGGACTTTTCTAAAGTACTCTAAAAGAAATGCTTAACGAAAGGTTATTACTAATGCGTGCTTGTAGTACAGGAGGTAGTTAACTGATGCACACCTAATTGCAATACGATTTGTAGGAGTTACAACATTACAGATCTAATCACAAAGCTTACGATCCCCAGTTAGTAGTTTACACAGAAAGATAGATACATACATCGAAGATCATTCAGTGTGTACTAGGCCCACAGGTGCAATTCGATCTCAAAGACCGGGAAGCGTCTTGACCTAGACTCATGCAAGGGTCAACCAGAAGCGCTTGTTGGCAGAAAGGCCCAGATCCTACTTCTTTCCACTGCCTTCAAACGTCCAATCAGAACCCCTTATCATTCACGCAGACACCCTCCTGCAGTGTTGGCCCAACCGAGCAGGATGCCTTCTCATACACTCTCAGTACAATTTTATTTCACTTATACTGTTCATATCAGTCTCATCAAAGTATTAGTACAGACAAAAGGTTATATAGATAAACAATGTTCAAAGAAGCTTGCTAGTTTGGGTGTTTATACAGGGGAGACAGACATACAAAGACATAAAAATGCTTACTGTTTCTGGAGTTAGACTTGTCCTCCACCCGCAGAATCACTCGAACGTGAAGCTTCCTCACACGACGGGCACCATTTGTTACGGAAATATCTATACCTCACTTAAACGATTAACGATACAAATATAAGTGATTAAACCTTTGTCTATATAAAAATAAAAACGAGTGATAACAGGGAAAAAAGATAAAAATTACATTTATTTACACAGAAAAAGAAGGTTAGAATGATTAGAATTTATCATATATCTCTATAGTGTTGGCTCTAGGCTGCAAAGTTAATTCTAAGTTAATTCAGGCATAAACTCATAATTGTTTTCAATGGACATATACAAGATATACAAAGTTATAAGATAAATCCTAGGATGAAAAAAAGGTTAGAAAGAAAGATAGACATAGATACTTTACACCGACAGCATGTCCCTCAGATGTTCTCGGGCTGGACTGCTGTAACCATTTAGCCCACTCCCTTTTATATGCATTCTCCACCAATCAACAGATGCCACATATTGACTGGGTTAGAGATGTCACAGAATTCATGCTCGGACATTGCGACCCCCTCGGTGCCTACCAGTCTATGAATTAATGAACAATCTCCTTTGATCTCCTAGCCCAAACAGTCCCGACCGTAGTATGTTAATGGCCCCTGGTGAGTTGATTACCACCTAGAGGACCTTCCCTGATTCCCATCAGTGTATTGGAAGCATGTTAATGGCCCCCTGAAGAATGAATGCCTTAAGGTCTGCCAATAACCTTTGATCTAATCAACACCTCTAGGGCTTCTCGGGTTCACATCAAGGTAAATATATTTCTTAAGGTGAGCTTTGTTCTATCATGCTATTAAGAAACATTCCCATATATGAAATATATATATATACCCACACATAGATACCCACATATACACGTAGATATATATATACATATATATACACATACACCTATATATACATATACACATCCTATGGGGCAAGGCAGTTTAAATTGGAGTCCTTGCAATGGTCCACTTGAATCTCATTGATATAAATATGATATCCAATAATTCCATCACATGGGTCAGTGAGAGAGACCTATCCGGGTGAGCAAAGATTTAATCTTGGACTGAAGGTACATTCGTCCCCGAGATTTCAACTCCTCAGTTATTCAAAGAAAAGGTATTTGGACTTTCCTGCAACTCCTCTTATACCTCTTTCCTGCTACTTCTTCCAGTTATCTCCTATTAAAGCATTGGAAAAGTACTAAAGTGACTGGTGCCTACATTGTCAGATACAAATCTCAATATGGACTCTAAGTTCTGGTATTGGTGAAACTACAGGTAAAGAGGTGACGGTAACAGCCCGATATAAATCAGCAGCTCCTTCGGGGGTAAATGCTACAATTGGGTAAAGCAGAACTTCAGTCTCTCAGTCAATGAACTCGGTGTAATCCTTATCCTGCCAGCATTACTAAATAGATAGGAAGGGAGATCACAATGATGTCATACATCCCAGGAGTCTTTAAGGAGGAGCTTTCTCAGCTAAGCACACCCTACTGCCTGAATGCCTGAGTTAGGGGCAGATTAATTCCAGGAAGTTATAGTCAGTCTGGTTGAAAAAAAAGACATCTAGTTCAATGCTACTTGAATCATCTGCCCTTACTCAAGATGGCCACAGCTAGAAATGCTAGGGGGGGGGGGGGGACACAACTGTTTTTCAAAGTGATTTCTTAGATAAATAAAACATGGACCCAAAAAAACTTTGCCACCTGTTTACTTTTAAAACAGCAAAAAAAAACAAAAACACTCCACCCAAGCTTCTTTACCCCCTGCCTTGCCGGTGTTCTGCTGAGAAAGTTCCGCTCAGCAGATAAGTTCCCCCCTCTACTGCGCAGGCGCTGCACCTGCGCAGTAGGATCCGGCGGAAGTAGCCGAAGAGGAATAGCTGAAAATCAGCTGTACACGGCGCCTATAAGAGGGCCCCTCGCTTCGCTCGGCTGTTTTTTATTCCCCCTCTAGGTCCACTTGGATGGTAGGGAAGGAACCTGGACCCAGGGCGCAGGCGCCGTGTACAGCTGATTGAAGAGTTTGAGCTTCGGCTATCTCCGGCGGCTGACAGTAGTTCGTACTGCGCAGGCGCTGCGCCTGCGCAGTACAGGGGGGGAACTTATCCGCCGAGGGAACATTCTCGGCAAGACACCATCCCTTCATCTATTGCATTCTTACTTATTTTTACTCCCTTTCATTTGGAAAGGTTTAGCAGCGCTCCAATGCACCAAATATTACAGGAAATAAAGCCGCTGTGATGCAGACAAGCTCCCATGTACACAAGTCCTTTTCCTCCTCTTTGTCCTTGTGGTAGAATTTCAGTTTTGTGTTTGAGGTGGGAGATTTTAGGACCATACCCCATCGCTCCCAACTGTCCCGGATTTGGAGGGACTGTCCCTCATTCAGGACAATGTCCCTCTGTCCCTCTTTTCTCCTCATTTGCCCCTCATGTTGGTCTGATCCATATAGTTGTATATAAAACACATTTTTTATCTTTCAAAACGTGTTTCCCAGTGATAAACCTTTCATCCCATTTCCAAATGGCTGCATTTGTTCATTTCAAAAGCCAATATAAAGGAATAGTAGTGGTAAGAAAAAGCACTTTGGGGGGGGGGCAGGGGGTGTGTCCTATGCCTACATACATTTGCTAATAGGTGTTCCTCATTCACATCTCAGAAAGTTGGGAGATAAGGTGTATTGCTTGAAGAACTTTAACAAGAAAAGAGTTGGGGCATGGCATACTTCAAATCACTTGGTAGTTGAGCAGTCTAAGGCCACACAGCTGAAGAAGACCATGGGGCAAGTCACTTTGGCATCTGGTTACCTTGTGCCAATGCACAACTGTCGGTACCCAGTGCAGCTTCCAGCACCCTCTCCAGTCACATGGTTCAGTTTAAGGTCATTATTCACTGGTTATTTTGAACCTCCAATCCTAGGCTCTGGAAGCTTTTTTCAGAGGCAGGGGGAAGTAATCAAACTCTCTGTGAGACCCCTGAACAGACCAGATCAAACAACTACTGCTCCCTTGATTACAAAAGGAGCCAAGAAATAAATTTAGCCAGCATCCTATGCTGGGAGGGTTCTACATCAGTATACAGTGACTCACAGATTTGAGAGCCCCCAGCCAGGCTTCACCTACCATTGATACTGAAGGTGACCCAGCTCTTGAGGAGTGTCTCAAGCTGAACTCCAACCACAAGAACTTCCATCTTACATATATCTAAAGGATCTAAATTCACTTTATATGCACCAAATGTCTTTGCCAACAAATGACCTTGTTAAAGGTAGTGGTGACATCATAACTATCACTTACCTTATGCTAGAGGCCAATGGAGAGAGAGGGCTTCCCTTGCAGTTCCAGACCCCCCTGAGGGTGGAAACAGGAGAGGACAGGGCCAAAGTAGCAAGGGTCGCCTGCTTGATTGTAAGCAGGAGGTTCCAGAGTACAGCTGGTGTGCTGGCGTAGAATCAGCAGACAGGTGGCGCCCATGAGGTGTTGCAGGATTTGGATAATGCTGAGAATGGAACGTGGTCAGAAGGAAGCCTAGGTCATGAGCCGGGTGGGTAGCAGAGCAGACGTGGTCAGGTGGATAGCCGAGGTCGAACACAGGAAGCAAACAGGAGACAGTTAAAGGACAAGCCGGGTCAGGAACAGGAATATCACAGAGATAACGTACTGGAGGAGCCGAAGATCAACCAGCAACTGAAGCCACCAGCAGACTTCCTTATATAGGCCCATGTGAGGTGCTGGAAGAGTTGTTGGGTCCTAAAGTCCTTCTCCTGCCATAAGTTCTGGTAGAGATGCTGGGTCCTAGAGCCCTTCTCCTACTGTTGGTTCCCTGACAATAACAATACTGCACATAGCCTGCGCAGAGAGTGGAGTCATGGGAGGGACATAGCAGGCTCCACCCACTACAGAAAACTACAGGAAGGGGTGGAGACAAGACCAGTCACTCTGCACAAAGAGAGGGCAGCAATGACTATTATGAATAGAACAAGAATGGGTTTGAGACCTCCTTCACAGGAAGACAGTAACTGAATGGCAGGAAGAATCCATGAACTATGAGAGCGCTCACCAGCACCTTTGCAGTGCATTGGGAACTACAAGACGTTGCATGCATTGGACTATAGTACTTGTAGTCCACTCATTCACAGAACTCTGTAAATGAATGACAGAGCGGACAGAGCTACACATGGCCGCACTGTTTTCAGGTGTGGGGAGAAGATCCCCTGCCTGCTGTCATGGGGGGGGGGGGTGACAGGAGTGCAGGCAAGTGCTGTACTGTAGTATGTTACAAAGGTGACCTTATCCTTTAGGCTGATTGCAAATACAAACTCTGCATTTTGGTTGACATGCACTTAAAGAGGAAGTGAAGCCTGCAAAAAAAAAAAAAAAATCCCCCTTCCCTGCAAAGTAAAGGCCTAATGTGTTAGTATGTATCGCATACTAGCACATTATGTGACATGTACCTGCAATCGAAGCCTGCAGCGTCCCCGCTGTAGACTGCATCCATTTTCACCCATCTTCCTTCCGGGGCCATAGAATCCGGCTCTGTGATTGGTTGGAGCCGTGTGACATCACTCCCGCATCACGGCACTCGCTCCTGAAGAAGCGGGACAAGCGGCCTTTGCTTCAGTGCGCTTGTCCCGATGACATCATCAGCGCAGTATACAGTAAATATCTCCTAAACAGCACATGTTTAGGAGATACTTACAGTGCCTATAGGTAAGCCTTATTCCAGGCCTTATTCTAGGCTTACCCATCAGTGTCCCCACCAACCAGTGCTGTCCCAGTGTCCCCACCAACCAGTGCTCTGCTGTCCCAGTGTCCCCACCAACCAGTGCTGTCCCAGTGTCCCCACCAACCAGTGCTGTCGTAGTGTCCCCACCAACCAGTGCTGTCCCAGTGTCCCCACCAACCCGTGCTGTCCCAGTGTCCCCACCAACCAGTGCTCTGCTGTCCCAGTGTCCCCACCAACCAGTGCTGTCCCAGTGTCCCCACCAACCAGTGCTGTCGTAGTGTCCCCACCAACCAGTGCTGTCCCAGTGTCCCCACCAACCAGTGCTGTCCCAGTGTCCCCACCAACCAGTGCTGTCCCAGTGTCCCCACCAACCAGTGCTGTCCCAGTGCCCCCACCAACCAGTGCTGTCCCAGTGCCCCCCACCAACCAGTGCTGTCCCAGTGCCCCCACCAACCAGTACTGTCCTAGTGTCTCCACCAACCAGTGCTGTCCTAGTGTCCCCACCAACCAGTGCTGTCCCAGTGTCCCCACCAACCAGTACTGTCCTAGTGTCTCCACCAACCAGTGCTGTCCTAGTGTCCCCACCAACCAGTGCTGTCCCAGTGTCCCCACCAACCCGTGCTGTCCCAGTGTCCCCACCAACCAGTGCTGTCCCAGTGTCCCCACCAACCCGTGCTGTCCCAGTGTCCCCACCAACCAGTACTGTCCTAGTGTCCCCACCAACCCGTGCTGTCCCAGTGTCCCCACCAACCAGTGCTCTGCTGTCCCAGTGTCCCCACCAACCAGTGCTGTCCCAGTGTCCCCACCAACCAGTGCTGTCGTAGTGTCCCCACCAACCAGTGCTGTCCCAGTGTCCCCACCAACCAGTGCTGTCCCAGTGTCCCCACCAACCAGTGCTGTCCCAGTGCCCCCACCAACCAGTGCTGTCCCAGTGCCCCCACCAACCAGTGCTGTCCCAGTGCCCCCACCAACCAGTGCTGTCCCAGTGTCCCCACCAACCAGTACTGTCCTAGTGTCTCCACCAACCCGTGCTGTCCCAGTGTCCCCACCCAACCAGTGCTGTCCCAGTGTCCCCACCAACCCGTGCTGTCCCAGTGTCCCCACCAACCAGTACTGTCCTAGTGTCCCCACCAACCCGTGCTGTCCCAGTGTCCCCACCAACCAGTGCTCTGCTGTCCCAGTGTCCCCACCAACCAGTGCTGTCGTAGTGTCCCCACCAACCAGTGCTGTCCCAGTGCCCCCACCAACCAGTGCTGTCCCAGTGTCCCCACCAACCAGTACTGTCCCAGTGTCCCCACCAACCAGTGCTGTCCTAGTGTCCCCACCAACCAGTGCTGTCCCAGTGCCCCCACCAACCAGTGCTGTCCCAGTGTCCCCACCAACCAGTACTGTCCCAGTGTCTCCACCAACCAGTGCTGTCCTAGTGTCCCCACCAACCAGTGCTGTCCCAGTGTCCCCACCAACCAGTACTGTCCCAGTGTCTCCACCAACCAGTGCTGTCCTAGTGTCTCCACCAACCAGTGCTGTCTCAGTGTCCCCACCAACCAGTGCTGTCCCAGTGTCCCCACCAACCAGTGCTGTCCCAGTGTCCCCACCAACCAGTGCTGTCATAGTGTCCCCACCAACCAGTGCTGTCCCAGTGTCCCCACCAACCAGTGCTGTCCCAGTGTCCCCACCAACCAGTGTTGTCGTAGTGTCCCCACCAACCAGTGCTGTCCCAGTATCCCCACCAACCAGTGCTGTCCCAGTGTCCCCACCAACCAGTGCTGTCATAGTGTCCCCACCAACCAGTGCTGTCCCAGTGTCCCCACCAACCAGTGCTGTCCCAGTGTCCCCACCAACCAGTGCTGTCCCAGTGTCCCCACCAACCAGTGCTGTCATAGTGTCCCTATGATAAAACAATGGACAACCCTGGATGGACATTTACAAAAGCAGATCTGCAAATGAGTGTTCCTGATAATGTGTACAGGAATCATTGGGCTGGCTTCTACATAGTGACAGGTGTTCTATAAAGTGTAATAAGTGTGCTGCATTACTGCAGGGACATCCATCTTACGTGTGAGGTGGGTCCAGTCAGGGGTTAAAACCCGCAAAGAGATCCAAAACCCGCAGGGAAAACTAGAACAATGAATAAAAAAAAAAGAAAAAGTCTAAATGGGACTCCTCAGGGGCTGGGCTCCGGAGAACTGAGTTACCACCCCTTGGTCCTCCCCCTCAGACCTGCCCACTTTTTCAAAGTGAGTAAAGTAGCCCCTAATGTGTGAAAATGACCAAAGATGACTAAAATATGACACAACACAAAATGTCATTTTTAAAATCTTTATTTTATATAGACAACTTTCTTTTATACAAAAATAAGATGGATGATAAACACATCGAATATCTGGAGCTTTCACTATAATGTCTGTAGATGTAGATCTAGATACAGGGCAGAGTTCCTCCAGGCAGAAATATCATAGACATGGAAGACACCTCTGACAGAGAAGAAGACAATGATCTCAGGAGATGAAGGGTTAAAGCATTTATACATGAGATGTAGATGTCCCACCAAGGTTCTGAGGAGGCAATTATAAGCTGAGGAACCCCTGAGGAGCACCACCAGCATACAGACGAGCGGATTTTTCAATAGGAACCGGGTCCGGCGGAGTTCTGATGTAAAGATTTGAAACATGTTCCAAATCTAAAGTCTGTCAGATTTTCAACCAAAAAAGTCCGCTGCAGGTCTGATGAAGCCCACACACGATCGAAATGTCCGCCGGACCAGTCCGGTCAAATTGTCCGCTCGTGTGTACGCGGCATTAGGGACAAATAAGCAGACTGTAAGTCCTGACATCCCTGACTACCTGCTGGGAACTCAGATCAGAAAAGGAGAAGTAGCTGGAGGCATCAGTGGCGCCCCCTGTATTGATTTCAGTGCATTGCAGAGCGGATTCTGTCCAATACTGATGGAGGGTTATGAGGGGAGAGTTCCTTCTTATTATGGGAAGCTGCCATCCAGGAACATGGACATGGACAAGCAAGTGTGCCCGAGTACCGACTCAGAGCACGCTCACTCTCTGCTTCAGCAGCTGAGAATAGCCGTGTCACATGATGAAGGGTCACATGATGAAGGGTCACATGATGAACGGTCACATGATGAAGGGTCACATGATGAACGGTCACATGATGAAGGGTCACATGATGAACGGTCACATGATGAACGGTCACATGATGAAGGGTCACATGATGAATGGTCACATGATGAACGGTCACATGATGAATGGTCACATGATAAACGGTCACATGATAAACGGTCACATGATGAACGGTCACATGATGAATGGTCACATGATAAACGGTCACATGATGAACGGTCACATGATGAAGGGTCACATGATGAACGGTCACACGAGGTTTAGTGTTGGAGCTCTTGCCGTGGTGTATCAGAAAAGAGAAGGAATCCTTTACAATGGATTTCTCTGGTGGAATGTTCATATCACACTGACTATACGCTGCAATCAGGTCCTTAAAGGACCAATAAATGAAGAGGCAACAACATTTTTAATGGTGTGTTTGGAAACTGAATGCAGAGGAGCCTATCGATCGACATTTGCAGCCATTTTTCACTTCCCGATGGTAACCCACTAATATGGGGTTCCTGAAGAGGAACATAAATTCTCCCTCTATATGATTCCATCCATTTCATTCACATCTCTGACTCTGTGAACGTTTTTATATGAAGCACTTTGTGAATGTAGGGCCACTTTACCGATTGTCTGGTGGAAGGATTTCGGGGTGACAGGTCTGCTTTAAAGGGGGCGATCTATAGAAAACGACAATAATAATCAACGCATTTCCTGCAGCAAGGAAGGCCGCGTGTGAAGTCCCCATGAGGACGACTCGGTCAGCACTAAGCCGCAGTCCTGGGAAATGAAGAAGTGATGGTCCTCCATACTGGCTATGTACACAGTGCTATGGGATGGCGGCACTGACAGTTCCTGAAGGGTTACAGTGTGCAGATAAGTCCTCGTCTCCTCCGTACATGTCGGCCAGCTTGGTGAGGCCCCCAGTCATTCAGAGCGCTGTAATCCTGATCCCCACCAGAGCTGGAGGAGTGCAGGGAGCTGAGAGAGGCGGCTTCCGACCCGCTACCTTCATAGTCCAACATTAGTAGTGAATTGTATGGAGAGGGGGGGATGGGTCCATGCGGTCATTTTTTACATTCTTTTTATTGTATCTGACAATTACAAAAGGAAAAAAAACGTCAATCATCCAGACAGAAATCTTGTGAGCTGATAACTTCCTGTACTCTCTGCCTCTGCACTGTTATCAGCTACATTGTTCCCTGCTAACTCTGAGAACTACAAAACACCTCCCCTGTTATTGAGATGAGAGGGGGTGTAAAGAAGTCCTGACACACTCCCTGTCCTATGAAGGGTTAACATTTTTTTCTCCTGGGTTCAGATACACTTTAAGGTGGATCACATAATCCGTACACTTCTACAACACTCAGGTCTATTTCACAAAGCTCTCACACAAGGGGGAGGGGTTTGTATTAGCCATGTGACTTTTATTTGAAATCTCATTGGAATTTGATACAAACAGAAGAAGGATCCTTATCCGGCATTAGGTTTGTGATTTCAGCATTTTGTGTCGGTTCTCTTGCAGTCTCTGTGAATGTGGATCTCCATTTATATAGAGGATGCAGCATTCACACCGCACAGCGGGAGCGCACCCCTCAGGGACATAATCCCTACTCTTTAGCTCTGCCTGATTGGATACAATTCTCAGTTGTTTAGTTTATATGGTTTTTGGTAAATCTAAAGGAAAATTGTACATGAACATTGAACATGTATAGCCAGCCTAACACATGGCGGGCCCCTCCTCCGTCTGGTCTGGGATGTGATAGGAAACCCAACACCAGGCTGTACTGCTTCTCCATGCACTGTACACTTCTACAGATGAAGCTGAAAGTACGACTACTTACCTCCTCAATCAAGGTTCCAATCTCATCGGGATTGGCTGGTCTTGGCCCGGACGGAGGAGTTGGTGTTGTGAAGACATCATCATAAATGACCTCAGGGCGGGCATCAAGACCACGGTGAAGCTGGCCAAGTTCTAAACCCTGGGGGGGTAAAAATAAAGTTTAGTTACGGTTCTTTAAGAAAATGCAAGAAAACTTTTTTCCCTTCTGTAAATGGCCTGATAATTACACTGAGCTGAAAGTTAAAATTAGGCTTACAGAAAGAATGGCTGATCTAAATATTGATGGGGAGGAAGAGCAGAGAGAGAGCTCTGGATGGGTGTCCCAGGGGTAAGGGCAAGAAGTGTCCCCGGGGAAGGGCAGGAAGTGTCCCCGGGGTAAGGGCAGGAAGTGTCCCCGGGGAAGGGCAGGAAGTGTCCCCGGGGTGAGGGCAGGAAGTGTCCCTGGGGAAGGGCAGGAAGTGTCCCCGGGGTGAGGGCAGGAAGTGTCCCCGGGGTGAGGGCAGGAAGTGTCCCCGGGGTGAGGGCAGGAAGTGTCCTGGGGTAAGGGCAGGAAGTGTCCCCGGGGTAAGGGCAGGAAGTGTCCTGGGGTAAGGGCAGGAAGTGTCCTGGGGGAAGGGCAGGAAGTGTCCCCGGGGTAAGGGCAGGAAGTGTCCTGGGGGAAGGGCAGGAAGTGTCCCCGGGGTAAGGGCAGGAAGTGTCCTGGGGGAAGGGCAGGAAGTGTCCCCGGGGTAAGGGCAGGAAGTGTCCTGGGGTAAGGGGAGGAAGTGTCCTGGGGTAACAGCAGGAAGTGTCCTGGGGTAAGGGCAGGAAGTGTCCTGGGGTAAGGGGAGGAAGTGTCCTGGGGTAACAGCAGGAAGTGTCCTGGGGTAAGGGCAGGAAGTGTCCTGGGGTAAGGGCAGGAAGTGTCCTGGGGTAAGGGCAGGAAGTGTCCTGGGGTAAGGGGAGGAAGTGTCCTGGGGTAACAGCAGGAAGTGTCCCACATCGCTGGATCGGATTGGGCTCAGGTGAGAAAAAGGAAAGGGGGAGGGGACTGGGAGGAGCTAGAAGGTTTTTTTACCTTAATGCATAGACTGCAAAACCCCAAGACTCGGAGTTATCATCTGATAGAAGTGGTTGTAATCCTCAGACATGAAATCTGAACAAAGCACATCCCTCTATAGTGTGTACTTATCTCAGTCCAGAGCACTAAGTGTCATTTCTGTCTGCTGCCTCCTTCCTCTGATATCTGCATGATGAGTCACTTTTGAGGAGTTTTCCTGACACACAGAGATAAAAAGGTGACAGGGGAGGGAGCTCCAGCACACAGCCTGTGATTGACAGCCTCAGCTCTGTTCCTGTGTGCTGTGTGAAAGGTGGTGTGTCCCTTCCCTCCAATCAGCACTCAGAGCTCTCCTCACTGAGCTCTGCAGAGTGTAGCTCCCCGCCCCCTGCTTTCCAGAAGCTCAGACAAGCTGTATAAATTCTGCACTTTGAATGGTTATAGAGAAGAGAAGACTGCAGGTAAACAAGTACAACTTATGTGGGAGGATTTGTTTCCTCTCTGTGTATCACCGGAGGCCGGTCACCACACTGGGGATTTGGGGGGTTTACAGACACTTTAAATCAACTAAACACGTTCTAAGTGCTTCAAAACAAAAAGTTTTCAATGTCTTATGGAATGTTTTCTTTATAAAAGCAGCCGCAGCCTGACTAGAAAACACCATCATCTGCCAGCAGCTGCAGAATGGGACCCCTGGTCTCTTTGTAGAAGCAGCGGCCTCTCTGCTGAGCTCCAACACACCCCTTGCTGAGTCAGACTTACAGCTTTGCAAACAGCAAAGCTCCTGCTCTCTGCTGATTGGAGAGCCCTGGTTAGGATTCAGCAGGGGGCGTGTCAGACATCTGCACAGAGAGCCCACTGCTTCTGCACATAGAGTTAGGGGTCCTTCTCTGCAGTTTGCTGCCACAGGAGAGGCTTTTCTACTCAGGCTGTGGCTGCTTCTCAAAGAAAACAAACGATAAAACTTCTAACATTCACTTCCAATGTATCGGTGATCTGGAAGGTGATTTATGGTAAAAGTTCAATTGGCCTTTAACCATTTGTGGACACGAAGCATGCTGGACACACCCAGATATACTAAAATTAATACCAGCGCCTCCTGGCCCTTTAAGAGGTTAATAATGCCAGGAGGGGGGGTGGGGCTTAAGAGCATGTGACCGCTATGATTGGCTGTCAGGGCAGTCACATGATCCAAAAACACAGTTACCGGTGTCTTGCCGAATAAGTTCCTTCGGCGGATAGGTTCCCCCCTGTACTGCGCAGGCGCAGCGCCTGCGCAGTACATACTACTGTCGGCCGCCGGAGATAGCCGAAGCTCAAACTCTTCAATCAGCTGTACACGGCGCCTGCGCTCTGGGTCCAGGTTCCTTCCCCACCATCCAAGTGGACCTAGAGGGGGAATCTAAAAGTGCCGAGCGCAGCGAGGTCGTGCCCGAAGCATGGCGAGCGAAGCGAGGGGCCCGACTACAGGCGCCGTGTACAGCTGATTTTCAGCTGTTCCGCTTCGGCTATTTCCGCCGGCTTCTACTGCGCATGCGCAGTAGAGGGGGGAACTAATCCGCCGAGCGGAACTTTCTCGGCAGAACATCGGCACCTAACCACACGCAGCGATCAGGAGCTTGTGGTTAGGCGCAGGTAACTGTGCTGGGAGCGCGCACCGCGCATGCGCTCAGCACGACTTTATGGACAGCAATTCACGTAAATATGTGACCCCTCTGCTCCAATAAATAGGCGCCCCTCCCCCCCAGGACCCCAACCATTTGTGTCACATGGGGGGGCAAGAGATTAAATAAAATGTATTCCTATTCATCCTAATTAACCCTTCCCGTCCAAATCATCTCCACCTTCATTCACTCCTTGTCCAGAATCTTCCTGTTGATGTTTTTTATTTCCATTTTTGTAAATATTAATATTTATTTGTTTTTGTTAATTTTGTTTTCATCTCACATCAGAAAACAAATGAAAACATTTTTTAAAAATCTTTCATTGAAATAACTGCAGTGATTTCCACCAGAAATATCATTTTTGTTGCATTTTAAAATAAAATCTTTTTCTGATAGTAACACAAAGGGGGTTATTTACTAAAGGAAAATCCACTGTGCAGTACAAGTAAAGTCGCTGGAGATCCGAGGGGGACATGCAAGGAAAATAAAAAAACAGCATTTTATCCTGTATACGATTGGATGATAAAATCAGCAGAGCTTCCCCTCATTTCAGAGCTTCCCCTCAGATTTAGAGCGACTGAGCTTCACAGAGCGCTTGTAGTGCAAAGTGGATTTTCCTTTCATAAATAACCCCCTTTTGTTTTTTATTTTATCTAATACTGATCAAAATTGAGCTTTTTTCTTTCTTACTGTTTTTTATTAGCCACTAAAAAGCTTTTTTTGCGGACCGCTATCAGGACCGTTCGCACTGATCTGCGCCCCCCTCCGGCCGCGGCCGCCTGCGCAGTGTTTCGGGCACCAGAGTGGTGCAGTAGGGGGCGGTGTGATTTTTTTTTTGCATCACATTGCTCTCCTTTTTTTTTTAACAAACTTTATTTGAAGTGCACAGACAGACACTTCATTCCTATCACTGCAGAGAAGCGGAGTGCGTGGAGCGTCTGACATGCGGGAGCAGAATGGGGCGATATTATATCTGCAGATCGTGTGAATGGGCCCTCAGGAGAAGGAAAGACGTGTCTGTTCTAAACAACAACGTCTGTTACTTTGTAATCTTATGTAATGAGGATGTTATTGCTGAATAATTGGGGGGAGGGGGGCAGAAATAAACAGATAATAGAAGATGAATAAACAAGAAGTAAACATTTGGTCGGACCCATAGGGGGGGGGGGGGATGAAATGGTTAAACACGGCACCGCCAGGAATCTGCCGTAGACCTCCAGAGATTTGCCAGTTAAAGAGGAAATTCAGCAATAAACCCGAATGTGTCGTACCTGATCCTCATCCTCACCGCCTTCTTGTTGACGCGTTTTGTCTTCAGGAGGCAGAAGTGGCTTCTTCATAAACAGCAGAAGCAGCAATATCAGTACTATGGGGGAGAAATGTACAAGGATTACAAATCTATAGATAACTGGGGGGAAAATGTTTATATAATAATCTTTATTTTAGTCAGCATTGTGAGAGAACAAATCAAAGGTAAAAAAATCTATCAAGCTACATACTGAGACCATAGGACCACCTTCACCTATGCCATGTCTGCTCCTGGCTTCCCCCCTGGGGGTCCCCGAGTCCGTCTTCTCCCCCCTGGGGGTCCCTGAGTCTGTCTTCTCCCCCATGGGGGTCCCTGAGTCCGTCTTCTCCCCCCTGGGGGTCCCCGAGTCCATCTTCTCCCCCCTGGGGGTCCCCGAGTCCATCTTCTCCCCTCTGGGGGTCCCCGAGTCCGTCTTCTCCCCCTGGGGGTCCCCGAGTCTGTCTTCTCCCCCTGGGGGTCCCCGAGTCCGTCTTCTCCCCCCTGGGGGTCCCCTATCCGTCTTCTCCCCCCTGGGGGTCCCCGAGTCCGTCTTCTCCCCCCTGGGGGGTCCCCAAGTCTGTCTTCTCCCCCCTGGGGGTCCCCGAGTCCGTCTTCTCCCCCCTGGGGGTCCCCGAGTCCATCTTCTCCCCTCTGGGGGTCCCCGAGTCCGTCTTCTCCCCCCTGGGGGTCCCCGAGTCCGTCTTCTCCCCCCTGGGGGTCCCCGAGTCCGTCTTCTCCCCCCTGGGGGTCCCCGAGTCCGTCTTCTCCCCCCTGGGGGTCCCCGAGTCCGTCTTCTCCCCCCTCAGCTCCCCATACTCTGGCTGCTGCCGTCCATTTGGGGGTTCAGTGATGGAGACTCTGGTTTCATTCATTGGTAAGTATTGGGACGTTTGGCTCCGGCCCATTCTGCCATTGTTCTTACATTACCTCTCTGACACATCTTTTTGTCTGTTTAGATACATCTCATCCGCATCCACCCCTGATGAGCGAGCAATGATCTGACGAAACGCGCCTCGGGTTTTCTGATGCGTGAATTTGTATATACTGCATTGTACAAAGTTTGTATCAACTATTCTCTTCATTATGTGCAAATCCATTGGCTGAGCTAATATGCCATATTATCCATGTATGTACATTCATTTTAATAAACATTTATACTGCTATTACTCTTGTTACTTAGTGGCGAACTCTGACCACCTCATTTATAGCCTCATTATAGTCTCTCTTTTTTTACATATGTATATAGGGATGGAGATGTATCACTGGTGACCGCAGGCCTTTTATTATATGACTTCAGATCACCTTTCTTTGCAAACTTTCTGCAAGTCTGCTGCAAGTTCTGGTTCAGTTATGTTGTGTAATAGTCCTCCCACCACAAGGGGGCACTGTGGCTGAATCTTTCATGCTGTAGTCTTGCAGAGCTCTTGCTGTAGACTCACCACTGCAACTTTGCTCTTGCCAGAGACTTGCCATGCAAATTTGCTACAAATTGGAAAAGCGTCACCTAGAACTTGTGCTTCAAGTGCTCTGCAAGTGTGAGACTTACCAGGGAAGATGTGCAGCAAGTTACCAAGACTTACAATTCAACACATCCTCGCTATCTGGGTGTAATGTACTCTTCTATAAAGTCCCCTTATTACATGAAGGACTAAAACACACCTAAAGGGGAAGTTCACCTTTAGGGAAAAATAATAAATTCATTGTTTTGCAGGAAAAATTTTTAATTTATTTATTTTTCAGATAAAAGCCTGCAAAGCCTTGCATGGATGGCGGGTGCAATGTCAGCCTCCTGCACGAGTCCTCCAGCTTTCTGCCTGAACCTCCATACAGGTTCTCAGAAGGGTAGAGGGAGTGTGACTGCACTGATCATGTTACACCCAGAGGTGTTCACCCCCAAAGCTCAAACACAGCGTGTGCATGTGTATATATATATATACTGATGATGTCATTAGAGCAGAGACTGGTGTCAGTTGTTTTTATTTTTTTATTTTTTACTATTTTTTTAGGAGCCCCATTAGGGGGCTTTTGTAAAATATTAGGAGTCTAAACTGGGGGAATCTGTGCCACGCAGGGTGATTAGGGTGTACCCAGGCACACCTGGCACACCCTGTGCGCACACCTATGGTTACACCCTAAATTCAAACAACATGTTTTAAAAGGTGAACCTTAAATCCTAAAAAAAAAAAGTGTTTTTGGCAAATATAAAATACTGCATGTGGATAATTTAGGTTGCAGAATTTCCTTTACAAGCCTGATCATTGCAGAGCTCAGCTATAGATATACCGTACCTGAGGGGTCCCTCTAGAAGCTGGAAATCACTGTAATAGACATGACTACTAAACCTCTACTACACCCCTACTACACCCCTACTACACCTCTATTATACCTCTACTACATCATTACTACACCTCTACTATACCTCTACTACATCATTACTACACCTCTACTATACCTCTACTACACCTCTACTACACCTCTACTATACCTCTACTACACCTCTACTACACCTCTACTATACCTCTACTACACCTCTACTACACCTCTACTATACCTCTACTACACCTCTACTACACCTCTACTATACCTCTACTACACCTCTACTACACCTCTACTATACCTCTACTACACCTCTACTACACCTCTACTATACCTCTACTACACCTCTACTACACCTCTACTATACCTCTACTACACCTCTACTACACCTCTACTATACCTCTACTACACCTCTACTACACCTCTACTATACCTCTACTACATCATTACTACACCTCTACTACACCTCTACTATACCTCTACTACACCTCTACTACATCATCACTACACCGCCAATACTACACCATTGATCTCCATTAGCTTCTGTGCCAAGTGGCTCCCCTGCTGCATTTAGAACACAGGAGGTCTCCCGCACAGCACAGACACCATTAAAAGATCTCTTTACATTTTCTCAATGAAAGCAAACCATGCTCTGATTGGACAAGGTGAAGAGCATAACGCCCCTCCTCTTGATTTGCAGGTACATTGGTCCAAGACATTTCATGTAGTAATGTCCATACCTGGAAGTCACTCCAGAACCTTCTCAGTGTAAAAGGTGCAGTTTTTCCAGAGATCTGGATTTCTCCCATAATTACATAGTAGGTGAGGTTGACAAAAGTCCATCAAGTCCAACCTATGTGTGTGATTATGTGTCATATTACATTATATATCCTGTATGTTGTGTGATTATATGTCATATTACATTATATATCCTGTATGTTGTGTGATTATATGTCATATTACATTATATATCCTGTATGTTGTGTGATTATATGTCATATTACATTATATATCCTGTATGTTGTGTGATTATATGTCATATTACATTATATATCTCTGTATGTTGTGTGATTATATGTCATATTACATTATATATCTCTGTATGTTGTGTGATTATATGTCATATTACATTATATATCTCTGTATGTTGTGTGATTATATGTCATATTACATTATATATCTCTGTATGTTGTGTGATTATATGTCATATTACATTATATATCTCTGTATGTTGTGTGATTATATGTCATATTACATTATATATCTCTGTATGTTGTGTGATTATATGTCATATTACATTATATATCTCTGTATGTTGTGTGATTATATGTCATATTACATTATATATCTCTGTATGTTGTGTGATTATATGTCATATTACATTATATATCTCTGTATGTTGTGTGATTATATGTCATATTACATTATATATCTCTGTATGTTGTGTGATTATATGTCATATTACATTATATATCTCTGTATGTTGTGTGATTATATGTCATATTACATTATATATCTCTGTATGTTGTGTGATTATATGTCATATTACATTATATATCTCTGTATGTTGTGTGATTATATGTCATATTACATTATATATCTCTGTATGTTGTGTGATTATGTGTCATATTACATTATATATCCTGTATGTTGTGTGATTATATGTCATATTACATTATATATCCTGTATGTTGTGTGATTATATGTCATATTACATTATATATCTCTGTATGTTGTGTGATTATATGTCATATTACATTATATATCTCTGTATGTTGTGTGATTATATGTCAGTATTACATTATATATCTCTGTATGTTGTGTGATTATATGTCATATTACATTATATATCTCTGTATGTTGTGTGATTATATGTCATATTACATTATATATCTCTGTATGTTGTGTGATTATATGTCATATTACATTATATATCTCTGTATGTTGTGTGATTATGTGTCATATTACATTATATATCCTGTATGTTGTGTGATTATATGTCATATTACATTATATATCCTGTATGTTGTGTGATTATATGTCATATTACATTATATATCTCTGTATGTTGTGTGATTATATGTCAGTATTACATTATATATCTCTGTATGTTGTGTGATTATATGTCATATTACATTATATATCTCTGTATGTTGTGTGATTATATGTCATATTACATTATATATCTCTGTATGTTGTGTGATTATATGTCATATTACATTATATATCTCTGTATGTTGTGTGATTATATGTCATATTACATTATATATCTCTGTATGTTGTGTGATTATATGTCATATTACATTATATATCCTGTATGTTGTGTGATTATATGTCATATTACATTATATATCTCTGTATGTTGTGTGATTATATGTCATATTACATTATATATCTCTGTATGTTGTGTGATTATATGTCAGTATTACATTATATATCTCTGTATGTTGTGTGATTATATGTCATATTACATTATATATCTCTGTATGTTGTGTGATTATATGTCATATTACATTATATATCTCTGTATGTTGTGTGATTATATGTCATATTACATTATATATCTCTGTATGTTGTGTGATTATATGTCATATTACATTATATATCTCTGTATGTTGTGTGATTATATGTCATATTACATTATATATCTCTGTATGTTGTGTGATTATATGTCATATTACATTATATATCTCTGTATGTTGTGTGATTATATGTCATATTACATTATATATCTCTGTATGTTGTGTGATTATGTGTCATATTACATTATATATCCTGTATGTTGTGTGATTATATGTCATATTACATTATATATCCTGTATGTTGTGTGATTATATGTCATATTACATTATATATCCTGTATGTTGTGTGATTATATGTCATATTACATTATATATCTCTGTATGTTGTGTGATTATATGTCATATTACATTATATATCTCTGTATGTTGTGTGATTATATGTCATATTACATTATATATCTCTGTATGTTGTGTGATTATATGTCATATTACATTATATATCTCTGTATGTTGTGTGATTATATGTCATATTACATTATATATCTCTGTATGTTGTGTGATTATGTGTCATATTACATTATATATCCTGTATGTTGTGTGATTATATGTCATATTACATTATATATCCTGTATGTTGTGTGATTATATGTCATATTACATTATATATCTCTGTATGTTGTGTGATTATATGTCAGTATTACATTATATATCTCTGTATGTTGTGTGATTATATGTCATATTACATTATATATCCTGTATGTTGTGTGATTATATGTCATATTACATTATATATCTCTGTATGTTGTGTGATTATATGTCATATTACATTATATATCTCTGTATGTTGTGTGATTATATATCATATTACATTATATATCCTGTATGTTGTGTGATTATATGTCATATTACATTATATATCCCTGTATGTTGTGTGATTATATGTCATATTACATTATATATCTCTGTATGTTGTGTGATTATATGTCATATTACATTATATATCTCTGTATGTTGTGTGATTATATGTCATATTACATTATATATCTCTGTATGTTGTGTGATTATATGTCATATTACATTATATATCTCTGTATGTTGTGTGATTATATGTCATATTACATTATATATCTCTGTATGTTGTGTGATTATATGTCATATTACATTATATATCTCTGTATGTTGTGTGATTATATGTCATATTACATTATATATCCTGTATGTTGTGTGATTATATGTCATATTACATTATATATCTCTGTATGTTGTGTGATTATATGTCATATTACATTATATATCTCTGTATGTTGTGTGATTATATGTCATATTACATTATATATCTCTGTATGTTGTGTGATTATATGTCATATTACATTATATATCTCTGTATGTTGTGTGATTATATGTCATATTACATTATATATCTCTGTATGTTGTGTGATTATATGTCATATTACATTATATATCCTGTATGTTGTGTGATTATATGTCATATTACATTATATATCTCTGTATGTTGTGTGATTATATGTCATATTACATTATATATCCTGTATGTTGTGTGATTATATGTCATATTACATTATATATCTCTGTATGTTGTGTGATTATATGTCATATTACATTATATATCTCTGTATGTTGTGTGATTATATGTCATATTACATTATATATCTCTGTATGTTGTGTGATTATATGTCATATTACATTATATATCTCTGTATGTTGTGTGATTATATGTCATATTACATTATATATCTCTGTATGTTGTGTGATTATATGTCATATTACATTATATATCTCTGTATGTTGTGTGATTATGTGTCATATTACATTATATATCCTGTATGTTGTGTGATTATATGTCATATTACATTATATATCCTGTATGTTGTGTGATTATATGTCATATTACATTATATATCCTGTATGTTGTGTGATTATATGTCATATTACATTATATATCTCTGTATGTTGTGTGATTATATGTCATATTACATTATATATCTCTGTATGTTGTGTGATTATATGTCATATTACATTATATATCTCTGTATGTTGTGTGATTATATGTCATATTACATTATATATCTCTGTATGTTGTGTGATTATATGTCATATTACATTATATATCTCTGTATGTTGTGTGATTATGTGTCATATTACATTATATATCCTGTATGTTGTGTGATTATATGTCATATTACATTATATATCCTGTATGTTGTGTGATTATATGTCATATTACATTATATATCTCTGTATGTTGTGTGATTATATGTCAGTATTACATTATATATCTCTGTATGTTGTGTGATTATATGTCATATTACATTATATATCCTGTATGTTGTGTGATTATATGTCATATTACATTATATATCTCTGTATGTTGTGTGATTATATGTCATATTACATTATATATCTCTGTATGTTGTGTGATTATATATCATATTACATTATATATCCTGTATGTTGTGTGATTATATGTCATATTACATTATATATCCCTGTATGTTGTGTGATTATATGTCATATTACATTATATATCTCTGTATGTTGTGTGATTATATGTCATATTACATTATATATCTCTGTATGTTGTGTGATTATATGTCATATTACATTATATATCTCTGTATGTTGTGTGATTATATGTCATATTACATTATATATCTCTGTATGTTGTGTGATTATATGTCATATTACATTATATATCTCTGTATGTTGTGTGATTATATGTCATATTACATTATATATCTCTGTATGTTGTGTGATTATATGTCATATTACATTATATATCCTGTATGTTGTGTGATTATATGTCATATTACATTATATATCTCTGTATGTTGTGTGATTATATGTCATATTACATTATATATCTCTGTATGTTGTGTGATTATATGTCATATTACATTATATATCTCTGTATGTTGTGTGATTATATGTCATATTACATTATATATCTCTGTATGTTGTGTGATTATATGTCATATTACATTATATATCTCTGTATGTTGTGTGATTATATGTCATATTACATTATATATCCTGTATGTTGTGTGATTATATGTCATATTACATTATATATCTCTGTATGTTGTGTGATTATATGTCATATTACATTATATATCCTGTATGTTGTGTGATTATATGTCATATTACATTATATATCTCTGTATGTTGTGTGATTATATGTCATATTACATTATATATCTCTGTATGTTGTGTGATTATATGTCATATTACATTATATATCTCTGTATGTTGTGTGATTATATGTCATATTACATTATATATCTCTGTATGTTGTGTGATTATATGTCATATTACATTATATATCTCTGTATGTTGTGTGATTATATGTCATATTACATTATATATCTCTGTATGTTGTGTGATTATATGTCATATTACATTATATATCTCTGTATGTTGTGTGATTATATGTCATATTACATTATATATCTCTGTATGTTGTGTGATTATATGTCATATTACATTATATATCTCTGTATGTTGCCGTCATTCAGGTGATTATCTAATAGTTTCTTGAAGCTATCAATGCTCCCCGCTGAGACCACCGCCTGTGGAAGGGAATTCCACATCCTTCCCGCTCTTACAGTAAAGAACCCTCTATGTAGTTTAAGGTTAAACCTCTTTTCTTCTCATTTAAACTCTCTTCTGCAAAAAAGTTTTATCCCTATTGTGGGGTCACCAGTCCGGTATTTATATATTGTGGGGTCACCAGTCCGGTATTTATATATTGTGGGGTCACCAGTCCGGTATTTATATATTGTGGGGTCACCAGTCCGGTATTTATATATTGTGGGGTCACCAGTCCGGTATTTATATATTGTGGGGTCACCAGTCCGGTATTTATATATTGTGGGGTCACCAGTCCGGTATTTGTATATTGTGGGGTCACCAGTCCGGTATTTATATATTGTGGGGTCACCAGTCCGGTATTTATATATTGAGGGGTCACCAGTCCGGTATTTATATATTGTGGGGTCACCAGTCCGGTATTTATATATTGTGGGGTCACAAGTCCGGTATTTATATATTGTGGGGTCACCAGTCCGGTATTTGTATATTGTGGGGTCACCAGTCCGGTATTTGTATATTGTGGGGTCACCAGTCCGGTATTTATATATTGTGGGGTCACCAGTCCGGTATTTATATATTGTGGGGTCACCAGTCCGGTATTTATATATTGTGGGGTCACCAGTCCGGTATTTATATATTGTGGGGTCACCAGTCCGGTATTTGTATATTGTGGGGTCACCAGTCCGGTATTTGTATATTGTGGGGTCACCAGTCCGGTATTTGTATATTGTGGGGTCACCAGTCCGGTATTTATATATTGTGGGGTCACCAGTCCGGTATTTATATATTGTGGGGTCACCAGTACGGTATTTATATATTGTGGGGTCACCAGTCCGGTATTTATATAATGAAATCATATCCCCTCTCAAGCGTCTCTTCTCCAGAGAGAATAAGTTCAGAGCTCACAACCTTTCCTCATAACTAAGATCCTCCAGACCCTTTATTAGCTTTGTTGCCCTTCTTTGTACTCGCTCCATTTCCAGTACATCCTTCCTGAGGACTGGTGCCCAGAACTGGACAGCATACTCCAGGTGCGGCCGGACCAGAGTCTTGTAGAGCGGGAGAATTATCGTTTTATCTCTGGAGTTGATCCCCTTTTTAATGCCAATATTCTGTTTGCTTTGTTAGCAGCAGCTTGGCATTGCATGTCATTGCTGAGCCTATCATCTACTAGGACCCCCAGGTCCTTTTCCATCCTAGATCCCCCCAGAGGTTCTCCCCCCAGTGTATAGATTGCATTCAGATTTTTACCACCCAAATACATTATTTTACATTTTTCTACATTGAACCTCATTTGCCATGTAGTCGCCCCTCCCCCATTAATTTGTTCAGATCTTCTTGCAAGGTTTCCACATCCTGCGGAGAAGTTATTGCCCTGCTTAGCTTAGTATCGTCTGCAAATACAGAGATTGAACTGTTTATCCCATCCTCCAGATCGTTTATGAACAAATTAAATAGGATTGGTCCCAGCACAGAACCCTGGGGACCCCACTACCCACCCCTGACCATTCTGAGTACTCCCCATTTATCACCACCCTCTGAACTCGCCCTTGTAGCCAGTTTTCAATCCATGTACTCACCCTATGGTCCATGCCAACGCACCTTATTTTGTACAGTAAACGTTTATGGGGAACTGTGTCAAATGCTTTTGTAAAATCCAGATACACCACGTCTACGGGCCTTCCTTTATCTAGATGGCAACTCACCTCCTCATAGAAGGTTAATAGATTGGTTTGGCAAGAACGATTCTTCATGAATCCATGCTGATTACTGCTAATGATATCATTCTTATTACTAAAATCTTGTATATAGTCCCTTATCATCCCCTCCAAGAGTTTACATACTATTGATGTTAGGCTAACTGATCTGTAATTCCCAGGGATGTATTTTGGGCCCTTTTTAAATATTGGTGCTACATTGGCTTTTCTCCAATCAGCTGGTACCATTCCAGTCAGTAGACTGTCAGTACATATATACATCTCCCACTGTCAGTAAAACTCCAATGTGGATCCATGCAGCTACAGTATATTACCCCCCCATCCCCCCCCCCCTCGTCTGGGTCTGGGGCAAATGCTGCTTCAGGCTGGATTCAGTCCTGCTTGTCACATGATTACAGTATGGTGACCAGGCGTCCCCAGATCAAGTCTGTCCCCGGTTTTGTCCCCAGATTGGATTTGAACAGGGGCGGGGGTAATTTCAAAGACAGTTGGTGCAGAATAAAAAATAAAAATATTATGAATTACACATGCTCTGCTTCAGTATATCACAGTACATGTTGGCATTCATGGTCCCCTCAATGATCTGTAGCCCCCCAGTGCCGGCAGCACTCATACAGCCCCAGACCATGACACTCCCACCACCATGCTTGACTGTAGACAAGACACACTTGTCTTTGTCCTCCTCACCTGGTTGCCCCCACACACGCTTGTCACCATCTGAACCAAATACGTTTATCTTGGTCTCATCAGACCACAGGACATGGTTCCAGTAATCCATGTCCTTAGTCTGCTTGTCTTCAGCAAACTGTTTGCAGGCTTTCTTGTGCATCATCTTTAGAAGAGGCTTTCTTCTGGGATGACAGCCATGCAGACCAATTTGATGCAGTGTGCGGTGTATGGTCTGAGCACTGACAGGCTGACCCCCCCACCCCTACAACCTCTGCAGCAATGCTGGCAGCACTCATACGTCTATTTCCCAAAGACAACCTCTGGATATGACGCTGAGCACGTGACCTCAACTTCTTTGGTGGACCATGGCGAGGCCTGTTCTGAGTGGAACCTGTCCTGTTATACCGCTGTATGGTCTTGGCCACCGTGCTGCAGCTCAGTTTCAGGGTCTTGGCAATCTTCTTATAGCCTAGATCATCTTTATGTAGAGCAACTATTCTTTATTTCAGATCCTCAGAGAGTTCTTTGCCATGAGGTGCCATGTTGTACTTCCAGTGACCAGTATGAGAGAGTGAGAGCGATAACACCAAATTTAACACACCTGCTCCCCATTCACACCTGAGACCTTGTAACACTAACGAGTCACATGACACCGGGGAGGGAAAATGGCTAATTGGGCCCAATTTGGAGATTTTCACTTAGGGGTGTACTGACTTTTGTTGCCAGCGGTTTAGACATTAATGGCTGTGTGTTGAGTTATTTTGAGAGGACAGTAAATTTACACTGTTATACAAGCTGTACACTCACTACTTTACATTGTAGACAAGTGTCATTTCTTCAGTGTTGTCACATGAAAAGATAGAAGAAAAGATTTACACAAATGTCACTGAGGGGTGTACTTACTTTTGTCAGTAACTTATATACCTGATCCTGCATTTCTGGGTATTGGAGCTGTTTAACGCGTCCAGCAGTCTCAATGTCCACCAGCACCCGCCGATCGTTCTGTACACAGGCAGAATGGCGGTCTGTCTATGTAAACAAGGCAGATCGCCTTTCTGTCAGTATGGAAGACAATGATCCTGTGTTCCTGAATCAAGGACAGGAATCTATGCCTTCCTTTAGTAAAAGACCCTCCCCCCACAGTGAGAAAACACTTGCTGGCACATATTTAACCCTATTAGTACAGTGACAGTGCATATTTTTAGCACTGATCACTGTATTGGTGTCACTGGTTCCCACAAGGTGTCAAAAGTGTCAGTTAGTGTCAGATTTGTCCACCGCAAAGTCGCAGTCACGCTATAAGCCGCTGATCACCAACATTATTAGTAAAAATAAATATATCCCGGGATTTCATTTTAAAATCTAGTCACATGATTACAGGGACTTGTTCCTCTGACCTCTGGTAATGGAGAAGATCAGATTTCTGGCTTCCTTTCCCAAGTGATCAGGTGACCGGTTGCCGTCACACATGTGGGCAGCACTGATGGGAGCCTGGAGCAGCATTTCCCCAGGAAGGGGGAGGATTGCAGAAAATATTCCAGGAAGACTGTTCCTTGGTCCTATGTGAATATCTATGTCCAGCAGATGAAGGGAATGTTCAGGCCGTGTGAGCCGCCCCTCCCCCTCCCCCGAGCACTAATACTACTTACTGAGAAGATAAAATAAATATAAATTAAAGTATAGGGAGTGGCGCTGTGTTAAGAGTATAAAAATTAGCAGAAATTACACGTGTATAAATAAAAAGGTAAAGGTAAAAAATGTGAAAAAATTTTTTTTTTTTTTTTTTTTGGTATGATCCAAAAAATGACTTACAAAGAAAGAAATTATATATATCCTTGTGTTAGTGGAAAACACCTTAATCAGGTGAAAATTTGTATTATATGTGCAAAGAATCGCAAATATCAAGCAGCATCACTAAATACCATAAATATATCTTCACACAAATAAATATAAAGTGATAAAGTGACAAAAAAACAATAAATGTCCAAAAACAATAATTGTCCAAAAAAATGTAAATGTGTAATGATTTATAAGCAATAAAAAATAATTAATAATGTATCCAAATCGCAGCTGAAAAACGCAAAGCCATATATTGTTTGGTGCAAAAAAAGTTCATAGTAATTGTGCAAAAAAATCTCCTTAGGTGATAAAGTGCCGTGCTGTAACAACTGGTGATCCCCCCAATGTGGTTGCACTCACCGGAGCGCTCCACCCCTGCAGGGGTACGAGCGGGTAATGTTGGTCCTCTCACTCCACTCCTATAGGTGTCAGTCTCCTTCCACGCATCCCATTACCAAAACGCAGCTGTATACACTGAGAGGTGGGGACTTCCTGTCCCTTGGTATTAGAAAACCCACTGGATATCCGCTTTCCAAGGCCTAGATGCTGAGAGCGGCTCCCCTTGTGGCTGAGCGCAGTATAGCCCTGAAGTTGGCACAGAGGGTATAATGAGTCAGAGCCAGGAGAAGATCTTCGGCTCTCCCTGAGTTCCTGAACCTGCACCTGTTTCCTGTGGTCTCGCTGTGACCCAGATTTTTCCTTGGTTTACCCTGATCTTCTCCTGGCTCTGACTCATTATACCCTCTGTGCCAACTTCAGGGCTATACTGCGCTCAGCCACAAGGGGAGCCGCTCTCAGCATCTAGGCCTTGGAAAGCGGATATCCAGTGGGTTTTCTAATACCAAGGGACAGGAAGTCCCCACCTCTCAGTGTATACAGCTGCCTTTTGGTAATGGGATGCGTGGAAGGAGACTGACACCTATAGGAGTGGAGTGAGAGGACCAACATTACCCGCTCGTACCCCTGCAGGGGTGGAGCGCTCCGGTGAGTGCAACCACATTGGGGGGATCACCAGTTGTTACAGCACGGCACTTTATCACCTAAGGAGATTTTTTTGCACAATTACTATGAACTTTTTTTGCACCAAACAATATATGGCTTTGTGTTTTTCAGCTGCGATTTGGATACATTATTAATTATTTTTTATTGCTTATAAATCATTACACATTTACATTTTTTTGGACAATTATTGTTTTTGGACATTTATTGTTTTTTTGGCACTTTATCACTTTATATTTTTGTGTGAAGATATATTTTTGGTATTTATTGATGTTACTTGATATTTGCAAAATTGTTTTTGGCACTTTATCACTTTATATTTATTTGTGTGAAGATATATTTATGGTATTTAGTGATGCTGCTTGATATTTGCGATTCTTTGCACATATAATACAAATTTTCACCTGATTAAGGTGTTTTCCACTAACACAAGGATATATATAATTTCTTTCTTTGTAAGTCATTTTTTGGATCATACCAAAAAAAAAGAAAAAAAAAAAAAAAAAATTTTTTTTCACATTTTTTACCTTTACCTTTTTATTTATACACGTGTAATTTCTGCTAATTTTTATACTCTTAACACAGCACCACTCCCTATACTTTAATTTATATTCTTTGGGGGATCACTTAGGTGTTCCCTTCCTACCTAGGGGGGCTGCAGGTGTGAGTCAGTCTATGAGCGCGGATTCGTTGATATATTTATTACTTACTGAGAAGAGCCAGGGTGCCCCCGAGGATGCCCAGGATGACAGGGATGCCCACACCTCCAGCCAATGCCTTCGGACTGTCACAGTTATTCTCGGCTGTACATTGGCACACTTGCATACTCAATATAGTTGTGTTTTTCATATCCCCGACATCGACGAGGGTGACGGGTATATTATAGATCTCTTCAGCCAGCTCCCTGATTGGTTTAATCAGAAATTCTGTACAAAAAAAAGCAACAATTACTCAAAGAGAGAAATAATATACACACTACAAAATATCACCGCAACATTCCAGTGTGTTTGACACCCCTGATCCCTGCATTCTGAGCGTAACACACTCCTGATCCCTGCATTCTGAGTATAACGCATTCCTGATCCCTGCATTCTGAGCGTAACGCATTCCTGATCCCTGCATTCTGAGTGCAACACATTCCTGATCCCTGCATTCTGAGCGTGACGCACTCCTGATCCCTGCATTTTGAGCGTAACGCACTCCTGATCCCTGCATTCTGAGCATAATGCACTCCTGATCCCTGCATTCTGAGTATAACGCATTCCTGATCCCTGCATTCTGAGCGTGACGCACTCCTGATCCCTGCATTTTGAGCGTAACGCACTCCTGATCCCTGCATTCTGAGTATAACGCACTCCTGATCCCTGCATTCTGAGTATAACGCATTCCTGATCCCTGCATTCTGAGTATAACGCATTCCTGATCCCTGCATTCTGAGCGTAACACACTCCTGATCCCTGCATTCTGAGTATAACGCATTCCTGATCCCTGCATTCTGAGCGTAACACACTCCTGATCCCTGCATTCTGAGCATGACGCATTCCTGATCCCTGCATTCTGAGCGTAACACACTCCTGATCCCTGCATTCTGAGTATAACACATTCCTGATCCCTGCATTCTGAGTGCAACGCATTCCTGATCCCTGCATTCTGAGTGCAACACATTCCTGATCCCTGCATTCTGAGCGTGACGCACTCCTGATCCCTGCATTTTGAGCGTAACGCACTCCTGATCCCTGCATTCTGAGTATAACGCACTCCTGATCCCTGCATTCTGAGCATAATGCACTCCTGATCCCTGCATTCTGAGTATAACGCATTCCTGATCCCTGCATTCTGAGTGCAACGCATTCCTGATCCCTGCATTCTGAGCGTGACGCACTCCTGATCCCTGCATTTTGAGCGTAACGCACTCCTGATCCCTGCATTCTGAGCATAATGCACTCCTGATCCCTGCATTTTGAGCGTAACACACTCCTGATCCCTGCATTCTGAGCGTAATGCATTCCTGATCCCTGCATTCTGAGCGTGACGCACACCTGATCCCTGCATTCTGAACGTGATGCACTCCTGATCCCTGCATTTTGAGCGTAACACACTCCTGATCCCTACATTTTGAGCGTAATGCACTCCTGATCCCTGCATTCTGAGTATAAGGCACTCCTGATCCCTGCATTCTGAGCGTAACACACTCCTGATCCCTGCATTTTGAGCGTAACGTACTCTTGATCCCTGCATTCTGAGCGTAACGCACTCCTGATCCCTGCATTTTGAGCGTAACGCACTCCTGATCCCTGCATTCTGAGCATAACGCACTCCTGATCCCTGCATTCTGAGCGTAACGCATTCCTGATCCCTGCATTCTGAGCGTAACGCACTCCTGATCCCTACATTCTGAGCGTGACGCACTCCTGATCCCTGCATTCTGAGCGTAATGCACTCCTGATCCCTGCATTCTGAGTATAAAGCACTCCTAATCCCTGCATTCTGAGCGTAACACACTCCTGATCCCTGCATTCTGAGCGTAATGTACTCTTGATCCCTGCATTCTGAGCATAACGCACTCCTGATCCCTGCATTCTGAGCATAACACACTCCTGATCCCTGCATTCTGAGCGTAATGCACTCCTGATCCCTGCATTCTGAGTATAAAGCACTCCTAATCCCTGCATTCTGAGCGTAACGCACTCCTGATCCCTGCATTCTGAGCGTAACGCACTCCTGATCCCTACATTCTGAGTGTGACGCACTCCTGATCCCTGCATTCTGAGCGTAACGTACTCCTGATCCCTGCATTCTGAGCGTAACGCACTCCTGATCCCTGCATTCTGAGCGTAACGCACTCCTGATCCCTGCATTCTGAGCGTGACGCACTCCTGATCCCTGCATTCTGAGCGTAACGCATTCCTGATCCCTGCATTCTGAGCGTAACACACTCCTGATCCCTGCATTCTGAGCGTAACGCATTCCTGATCCCTGCATTCTGAGCGTAACGCACTCCTGATCCCTACATTCTGAGCGTAACACACTCCTGATCCCTGCATTCTGAGCGTAACGCACTCCTGATCCCTGCATTCTGAGCGTAACGCATTCCTGATCCCTGCATTCTGAGCGTAACGCACTCCTGATCCCTGCATTCTGAGCATAACTCACTCCTGATCCCTGCATTCTGAGCGTAAAGCACTCCTGATCCCTGCATTCTGAGCGTAACGCACTCCTGATCCCTGTATTCTGAGCGTGACGCACTCCTGATCCCTGCATTCTGAGCGTAACGCATTCCTGATCCCTGCATTCTGAGCGTAACGCATTCCTGATCCCTGCATTCTGAGCGTAACGCACTCCTGATCCCTGCATTCTGAGCGTAACGCACTCCTGATCCCTGCATTCTGAGTATAAGGCACTCCTGATCCCTGCATTCTGAGCGTAACGCACTCCTGATCCCTGCATTCTGAGCGTAACGCACTCCTGATCCCTGCATTCTGAGCGTAACGCACTCCTGATCCCTGCATTCTGAGTATAAGGCACTCCTGATCCCTGCATTCTGAGTATAAGGCACTCCTGATCCCTGCATTCTGAGCGTAACGCACTCCTGATCCCTGCATTCTGAGCGTAACGCACTCCTGATCCCTGCATTCTGAGCGTGACGCACTCCTGATCCCTGCATTCTGAGTATAAGGCACTCCTGATCCCTGCATTCTGAGTATAAGGCACTCCTGATCCCTGCATTCCCTTTTTTTTTGTGTCCACTGCGTTTGCACTTTATGTCTGGGATTAACAATGTATCATCACCCGCAGTAGATCACAAAGGCAGTGCGTTTTGAACACGGTGCAGGAAACACATGGAACATGCCTTTCTGGCATCACATTCTGGTGTGAACCGACCCTAACAATAGGACACTGTGCCCGGTGATCTTTGACGTCATAAGTGTTGTTCAGGTAGATCTCCATCTCTCTAAGGTTGCCGACCCCTGATCTAGAATGCTAGAATGTTCTACCAGCCATGAGAACCCTGCGCATGCGCACACAAACACAAGGAACCGATCGATGTGCAGGAACTTACTGTCATTCTCCACGCTGATTGTCCAGTTGTCACGAGCTTCGCGGCTCAGTTCTGCCCTGTATGGGGCTGTAAAGGGGGGCAGATCTCTGTCAATAATATTAATAGATACGGGGTCTGCACTCTTCAGGCAGTATACGGCGTCTCGATATTCCAAATACGGTCCGTTATCGTTCACATCTTCAAGTGTGATCTGAAGGGTGCCGGTCCCGGTGGTTGGGGGTGAACCTGTAGGAATCACAATATATATTAAAGAACTCCGTAATAAATCCACATTATGTATGGTGATTGTTTTACAGCATCGGCAACATTGTCTGTAGCGGTGTACACATCCTGTATGGTCAGAGAGTAACCCCGCTATTCTGTCCTGCACCCCTCCATGCCATCTCCAGTCTGCTGGTCAGTGAGCCCCCCCATAATGATTCCTCATCCAGGGACACCCCCCCATGTGCTCTCCCCCTCTCTACTGGTCAGTGAGCCCCCCCATAATGATTCCTCATCCAGGGACACCCCCCATGTGCTCTCCCCCTCTCTACTGGTCAGTGAGCCCCCCCATAATGATTCCTCATCCAGGGACACCCCCCATGTGCTCTCCCCCTCTCTACTGGTCAGTGAGCCCCCCCATAATGATTCCTCATCCAGGGACACCCCCCATGTGCTCTCCCCCTCTCTACTGGTCAGTGAGCCCCCCCATAATGATTCCTCATCCAGGGACACCCCCCATGTGCTCTCCCCCTCTCTACTGGTCAGTGAGCCCCCCCATAATGATTCCTCATCCAGGGACACCCCCCATGTGCTCTCCCCCTCTCTACTGGTCAGTGAGCCCCCCCATAATGATTCATTGTCCAGGGACACCCCCCTTGTGCTCTCCCCCTCCTGTAAGCACACTAAACAACTGCTGCCCCTTTGGCCTCCAATGCCTGAAATATGTTAGACATGTAGAACAGAGACTGGTTGGCACATGTATGGGATGTACAGATCGATTCTAGACAATTCCGCTCGATGTATTTATCATACATAATGATTTCTAAATAACGGATAACTGGGCCAAATGTTTTTTTTTATGCTCTAATTGGCTGGAGTGCTGCTTTAAGGGTGTAGTAAGGAGAGCAGAATAAGAGAAGTTCTGCCCTTTATATATTTATTTCTGGGGATTAAAATTTTTGATAAATTGAATGAAATGTATAAAAATGTGACTTGTTCTCAGTTCCGGTGTAAATGGCCCCGGGCTGCTGTGGAGCTGAGAATACCAAACTGATGAGACCTTCCATGGCTGATGTAGTTGTGTGGTTTTCCCATCACCTTCTATTGCCGAAGATAAGATGGAGAAGGTGAACTGATGATTTGGTGCCACCACCTTGGCAATACACCCCTTCTACCCCGAAGCCGTGTGCTCTCCTGTATATAGTTTCAGCAATGCAGACATTTGTCCCGACCACATAACATGCAGGAAAAGCAAATCAAGAAACCATCAGATGTTCTCAGAGACATCGGAGACTTGAGGAACACTCACCATTGTCCACAGCCAAAATGATGGCTCTATAAATGTCGTTCTTCACAAACACCGACTCTCGATCTAACTGTCCGTTTCCTGTGATGATTCCATTATCCGGGTTCACGCTGAGCCACCCGGCCGGGTCATTGCCTATCCTATAGCTGCAGGAAAACATTTAAAAAGTTGATCATGACCAACGTCTAAGTTGCCATATTGGAATTGTAGACATTTCACTGATCTCTTTATCAAATATCAGATGTAAGATGGACGAAATCTGTCACATCAACTGAAAAACATCACAAGATTCAGCAACTTTCTTTGTAGCTTTGGGTAAAGCAAGGAAGCATTTCACTCACTTGCGATCCCTGTGCCTCTCATACAGGATATGTGCTGGAGGGGTTCTTTGGGAAGGAAGAGAGTAAGTGCAAGGAGAGGTTGTCAGATTTCAAATCCAATCCACACTTCTAGCATATCTTCTTCCTACCAAAGCCCCCCCAGCACATATCCTCCTAACCCCTCAATCATTCCACATGTTTTCTACCTTGTCCTCCTTTTCAGCCACTCTCTCCCCCTCCCTCCTCCATCTACAGAGCATAATAAAAACTTTCTACAGACCTGATATCAGTGTGTCCCTGCTCCCCTCCTCCTCCTTGTGTGTGTGCAGAACAGAGAAGGAGGAGGAGGGGAGGAGCTTTGATACACTGACACTCTGCTCTGCTGATGTGAATGATGTGTCCGGGTCAGGGGCAGAATTAAACCCGAACACATCATTCAAAAACAGAACTGTCTGGGAGAAAACCATACAGGTGACAACCCTAGGTACCCCCCTCAGTCTACCAGTCTATCACTGAAGTTTGCAGCTGCACCACAGGGACTGGGACCCCTAAAGAGCTGCTGGTAAATTTTGTTCCTACCCCCCCCCCCCCCCACCCATTTTGAAGCACACACAGCCAGCACACATCAGTCTAGGGGTTCTTTTGGGGTTTTTATTGGGAACGATAGGGATAGGGAGCATGGGATACCCCAAAACTGTAGAACTGAATAACTTGAGGACTCCCAAATTTCTGGCTGCACTTCACAAACTGCTGAATATCTCCCAGGATCGCTATGGTGATGGTGACCTGTACTCCTTCCAGAGTTTTAAAAGCTACACACATTCCTCAGCACTGGGGTTGCTTACTCACTCAGCCACAGGATCATTGGTTGCCTCCTGCCCATATCCAGCAGGCTCTTCCTAGTGAGGGAGATATAGGGGGAAGCCCCTGCAGAGGGTTCTCCTCCAGCAGGATTGGACCCAGGAACTCTGCACCCTGCTGCTCAGGCCTCAGACTATTTATGACATCTCTCACCACCTTTTGGGCACACCTCCTCAGGGATTGGCTGGCTGGAGTTACATAAAATCACCACTCACGTGATCTTTTGGATCTGCGCCTTGTCGGGGTCCTGAGCCGTGTAGGACGCCACCTCTTGGCCGCTCGGCAGATCCTCCCGGACAGCGACATTCTTCACTGGCGGTACGAAGATCGGAGCCTCATTCAAATCCTCCACATCCACCGTGATGGTGGCGGTAGAAGTTACCAGCGGTACAGAAAAGGCGGCTTTGTTGGTGGCCGCTACCAATAGGATGTGTTGTCTTTTCACCTCAAAGTCCAGTCCCTGCAATCAGGAAGAAATGATTGATTGACAGTTATACACCGGAGTATTATAGCCGCTCCATCTGGTGCATCGATTATTCTTATTATTATTGCTCATTACATAGGCAGGCTCTGCTTCCTCCTTGGATGAGCTGCACAGATCACAATGCACGTCTACAAGTGAGGACTAACTAAAAACCAAAAAGGTTCAAGTTCTCCAACCAGGTTCGCTGTATCTGTTGTTGTGTCCAATACTCAGATCCAGAACACTGTAGCACCCGCCATGTAGGGGCTGCAGATAGAAGGGATCCCCCCACTTCTGCACAGCCAGGCACATCGAATCTTCACTCACACCCCAGAGACAGAGAACTGTCCGTGACTTTGATTTTATGTATTATTAGAGGGTTTCAACTTGGATAGGGATGGGAGGTTATGGGATGAAAACTTTAGCAAAACTTCAGGGATATTCTTCCTATATACAGTCTATATACACAGTCTCTATATACAGTCTATATACAGTCTCTATATACACAGTCTCTATATACAGTCTCTATATATATACAGTCTCTATATACAGTCTCTATACACAGTCTCTATATACAGTCTCTATATACACAGTCTATATACACAGTCTCTATATACAGTCTCTATATACAGTCTCTATACACAGTCTCTATATACAGTCTCTATACACAGTCTCTATATACAGTCTCTATATACAGTCTCTATATACAGTCTCTATACACAGTCTATATACACAGTCTCTATATACACAGTCTCTATATACAGTCTCTATATACACAGTCTCTATACACAGTCTCTATATACACAGTCTCTATATACACAGTCTCTATACACAGTCTCTATATACAGTCTCTATATGCACAGTCTCTATACACAGTCTCTATATACAGTCTCTATATACACAGTCTCTATACACAGTCTCTATACACAGTCTCTATATACACAGTCTCTATATACAGTGTCTATATACACAGTCTCTATATACACAGTCACTATATACACAGTCTCTATACACAGTCTCTATATACAGTCTCTATATACAGTCTCTATACACAGTCTCTATACACAGTCTCAATATACAGTCTCTATACACAGTCTCTATACACAGTCTCTATACACAGTCTCAATATACAGTCTCTATACACAGTCTCTATACACAGTCTCTATATACACAGTCTCTATATACAGTCTCTATATACAGTCTCTATATATAGTCACTATACAGCTCCAAATTCTCCCTCCAGCACACACTTGTTTGTTCCATGTCCCTCAATTGCCCATTACAGGCAGGAACTCACAGCCCCTATGAGTGTAGAACAATAGAGTGACACAGCTTGTACTTTCACATTACTTCCTCTCTGTGGTCCCAACAACTTCAGTCTTCAGACTCTGCCAGCCCTCCTGACTTCAGCAGCCCCCTTCACTAGCCCTCCAGGCTAACTCTCCGCACCAGCCCACCCGGGTGACTCTCAGGAGATCTCCCAGAGAAAGACAGAAGACTTAAGCACAACCGGCAACCACAATGAGCTTACCTTCACCGTTGTCAGCTGCCCCATGTTGTCTGGGGTTGTAGTTATGCCAAACAGGTTTCCTTCATTGCCTTTAACAATCTTAAACACGGCTGTCCAGGCATCTGTGTTGGGGGTGTCGTCATCTGTGACCGTCAGGAGTGCAACTTCGAACCCCACAGCGTTTTCAGGGACCTTCGCTGAGTACTGAAATTAAGAGATCTCATGTCAGAACTACAACATAATGGTCTTCATGAAAGTAGAACTATATGTCAGGGCTTCTCCAAAATGGCCTCCTCCGCGTACAGGACCATAACAAGATGGCCTCCGCCTACAGGACCATAGCAAAATGGCCTCCGCCTACAGAACCATAACAAAATGGCCTCCACCTACAGGACCATAACAAAATGGCCTCCGTCTACAGATCCATAACAAAATGGCCTCCGCCTACAGAACCATAACAAAATGGCCTCCGCCTACAGAACCATAACAAAATGGCCTCCATGTATAAGACCATAACAAGATGGCCTCTGTCTGAAAACCCTACAAAATAGCTTCTGTGTACAAAATGAATATTAAATGGATTTGTGTAAAGGGCTCCTAGAGGAGGACATGTGGCAGCATCTGAGGAACCTCTAAATTGGAACGGTCCCTAAGAGCTCTACAAAATGGAGCCAGTATACTGTACATGACAAGATGGCTCCTGGTTACAAGAATTAAAGTGCATTTAAACACCAAAAACAAAAATGTCCAATATTGCAGTCCTCAGATGTGGCGGCTGCATTCGTTTTCATTTTTCAGGCCTTTTCCCTTTATTTTCTCCTGGCAATTCTGCAGCTAATACACCCCTGTCCTGGTGGCCATGCTCCCTCCCCCACTATATCAATAAAAGCTTTTCATCCGGACTACAAACATGTCTCCCCCATTTCATCTCCATTAGACCCCTTTCACACAGAGGCGTTTTCTGTAAAGCATCTCCCCTGCAGCCCCAGTGTGAGATCCCGAGTGCTTTCACACGGGGCGGGGCGCTTGCAGGACATTAGAAAAAGTCCTTGGGGTGGTTGAGAAGTGCTGTATACACCCCTCCTCCACCACCCCTGACCATTGAAACGAATGGGCAGCGGTGCTCTTCGGGCGCATTTAACCTGCTAATGGCTGAAAAGCGCCGCTAAAACGACGGTAAATCGCCGCTAACGTTGGACGGTGCCAGTGTAGGTGGAGTCTTATATTGTGAGGAGGGGTCAGTAGTTTACAGAAGGAAGATAACATTGTTGGTGTTTTCTGTTCAGCTCACAGGAAGTGACATTTCTGGCGAGATCAACGGAATTTTCTGTTCTTGCTGATAGTTCAGAATGAATGCAGCCACCACATCTAAGGACTGGTAAGCTGCAATATATGACATTTTGTTATTGGGTACAGATACAGTGCCTTGAAAAAGTATTCATACCTCTTGAAATTCCCCACATCTTCTCATGTTACAACCAAAAACGTAAATGTATTTTATTGGGACTTTATGTGATAGACCAACACAAAGTGTCACATAATTGTGAAGTGGAAGGAAAATTATAAATGATACAAATAAATATGTGAAAAGTGTGGGGGAGGGGCATTTGTATTCAGCCCCCTTTACTCTGATACCCCTAACTAAACTCTAGAGGAACCAATTGCCTTCAGAAGTCACCTAATTAGTAAATAGAGTCCACCTGTGTGCCATATAATCTCAGTATAAATACAGCTGTTCTGTGAAGCCCTCAGAGGTTTGTTAGAGAACCTTAGTGAACAAACAGCATCATGAAGGCCAAGGAACACACCAGACAGGTCAGGGATAAAGTTGTGGAGAAGTATAAAGCAGGGTTAGGTTATAAAAAAATCTCCCAAGCTTTGAACATCTCACGGAGCTCTGTTCAATCCATCATCGGAAAATGGAAAGAGTATGGCACAACTGCAAACCTACCAAGACATGGCCGTCCACCTAAACTGACAGGCCGGGCAAGGAGAGCATTCATCAGAGGAGCAGCCAAGAGGTCCATGGTAACTCTGGAGGAGCTGCAGAGATCCACAGCTCAGGTGGGAGAATCTGTCCACAGGACAACTATTAGTCGTGTTCTCCACAAATCTGCCCTTTATGGAAGAGTGACAAGAAGAAAGACATTGGTGAAAGAAAGTCATAAGAAGTCCTGTTTGTAGTTTGTGAGAAGCCATGTGAAGGACACAGCAAACATGTGGAAGAAGGTGATCTGGTCAGAGGAGACCAAAATTCAACTTTATGGCCTAAAAGTAAAACGCTATGTGTGGGGAAAACTAACACTGCACATCACCCTGAACACACCATCCCCACCGTGAAACATGGTGGTGGCAGCATCATGTGGTGGGGATGGTTTTCTTCAGCAGGGACAGGGAAGCTGGTCAGAGTTGATGGGAAGATGGATGGAGACAAATACAGGACAATCTTAGAAGAAAACCTGTTAGAGTCTACAAAAGACTTGAGACTGGGGCGGAGGTTCACCTTCCAGCAGGACAACGACCCGAAACATCCAGCCAGAGCTACAATGGAATGGTTTAGATCAAAGCATATTCATGTGTTAGAATGGCCCAGTCACAGTCCAGACCTAAATCCCATTGAGAATCTGTGACAAGACTTGAAAATTGCTGTTCACAGACGCTCTCCATCCAATCTGACAGAGCTTGAGATATTTTACAAAGAAGAATGGGCAGAAATGTCCTCTCTAGATGTGCAAAGCTGGTAGAGACATCCCCAAAAAGACTTGTAGAGAAAGGGGGTTCTACAAAGTATTAACTCCGGGGGGCGCCATACAAATCCCCCCCCCCCACACTTTTCACATATTTATTTGTATCATTTATCATTTTCCTTCCACTTCACAATTATGTGACACTTTGTGTTGGTCTATCACATAAATAAAGAGAAAAAAACACATGTGGGAGAGACGTATGCGCTGCACACCCCGAAACAATAATGGTAAAAAATGGACAGTTTCCCCGGTGGGGCTTTAGACAGCAATATCTTGAAATCCAAAATAATAAAAAAGTATAACCCGAAAGTGCATTTATTGAACCATGAACAATTGTAATGTTATAATTCAATTGGCATTACAACATAGAGCACTTACTGGTTACTTACTGGTCTCTCCCACATGTGTTTTTTTCTCTTTATTACCGAATTTTGGGTGGTTAAACTCCCCTTCCCCCCTATGACACATGAGAGACATGGCAGGAGCTTTGTGTTGCTCACACGGCCCTTCTAACCCTCACATGTCTAAAACCTCTTTTGATACGATACACATTTTGGGGGTGACACTTTGTTTGCCTCTTGCGGAGGAAACGCCCCCCCAAAATGGGGGAGTAGATCGTAATTGTATCTTTCCCCACCTCATGCATCAGGATAGATTTAGATTCCTGTATTGCAGTAGATCAGATGTTTAACTAACACCTGCTCTGTAAATATACATGTGAGGATCTAGGGTCAGTGAGCTACCACTCAGCTCCCGCATAAATTCAATGATTACCTTATCATCTACAATTTAGTGCCTACTGCATTTACATATGCACTTTAGATTATGGCCGTCATGGATCATGGTGGACCTCTGCCGCCCCTGTCGGCTTCATGGGGGTGAGTCCTGGTCCAATTGAAGGCTTCCCGGCAGGGTGAGAATGTGGGGGTGATCTAGGATCTGAGCTCTCCCCCCATGCTCTGATTGACGGACGATTGTATCCATCGTCCGCCGACGTGAGCTTCACTCTGCCGGCGGCATCCCTTGATCACCTCCGGATGAGCCGCGGCGAGGTGCGCATGTGCGAGTCACCTCGGCGTGTGCACGGCGCCGCGACATCTCGCGGTTTGCGGCGGAGTTGACGGCAGCTGCCGGGGCATTTTTTTTATTTTTATTTTTATTTTTTTTGCCTTCAGGGATGCTGGGGGAGCCACATGTGGGCTGCTCATTAGCGGCCCGGGCGTCATCACTCTGGGAGGGAGGAGATCAGCACCTGTGCCTACTCAATTAATTGCCTACTCTAGGCATATATCCATGATCGGCTGCCTGTGAGTCTTACTATGACTCCACGCAGACCGCAATGGATGGCACTGCACAAATCCTTTTTGGCTCCAGCTTTTTACCCCTTTTGCTTCATTGCAATTTGGTTCATACAAACTTTACCATATTACATCAGCCACACTGTGGCACAAGGTAATTATTATACTATACATATATTCCTACTCCTCTAATATCACAACACTACACTCATACTCCTATTCCTATAATCAGTTTAGATTTTTCACACGTTTTTGATTGTTTCAATTTGCTTTTATTCATTCACACACTTTTCTTTTGACTTGTTTTTCACTTTTATTCCACCATGTGTTGGCTGACACTACACACCATTTCATTCACCTGGACATGGAACTGTAGTCAGAAGTGTGCTGGCCATCCATCTAATTTTACTTTATCACTTAAAGGGTTTTTCATATTCCTAGTACCACATATCACTTCCCACTCACCTGTGTTTACACACCACACCACTCAAATAACCCTATAACTATACAACCATTTCTTTTATGGTTTTGCCACATTCTATATAATCAATTACAATCATGAAACCTTAGGACACCAGATCAATATATATTGATCACTAGGATTGCAGTTAGCCCATACACTTCATACTCTTGCCAATGTGCTGGGAATCATTTTGATCTATTGGGTATTTGTCGCAGGTGGCTCCTTGCAAGCCCCTTGGGCTGGACTCATGCGCTCTGGGAAGACAGGGGCGAATATGGGGGCCCCCCGGATCCATTTACGGCTTTTACTGGCCAAAGGATTATTCCCTCTTCTTTTCAGCGGTAAATATACTACCATTTTTAACCTTACAATGAGATTTATGATGACATGTTCTTAAATTTTGAAGATATTCAATGTATTTTATAGAACCAACTATCACCCTGATGATGACCGTACACAGGTCGAAACGCGTCGGGAAATTTATACCGTCAACAGCTCGGAAATGTATGACTGTATATAATTTTGTGTAAAGATGTGTCGACTTTATATTGTGGAATATGTATTGTACTACTTGGCCAGCGCTCTATGTTGTAATGCCAATTGAATTATAACATTACAATTGTTCATGGTTCAATAAATGCACTTACTGGTTATACTTTTTTATTATTTTGGATTTCAAGATATTGCTGTCTAAAGCCCCACCGGGGAAACTGTCCATTTTTTACCGGTCTATCACATAAAATCCCAATAAAATACATTTACATTTTTGGTTGTAACAAAGTGTGGGAAATTTCAAGGGGTATGAATACTTTTTCAAGGCACTGTATCCTTCTTGAAGTCATATTTCTGACTCCAGGACCTCAACAAAAAAAAAAGAGTTCTGATTTCCCCATCTACACATTGAAGGTATATGGGGGAATCCTCCCACTGAGCTATTGGGATCTAACAGTGAGGAGCCTTCCCTGCCATTAGAATACAATGGTTAGTGTTGCCGGCTATATGCAGTCAGACCGATCGTTTCAGAAAAGCCTGACAGGCTGGTTGTACAAAGGTCAATCTACCAGCCTGCCCATACATGGTCACTGCTGAACCAGCCAAACTGTGACCCATTTTTTTTGGATTTTTAACTCTCAATCCATGTCTGGCTGCCCTAGAAATCCTGATTTCCGGGAATAGCGGCTGCTACAACATTGTCCTTTGTTACACGGAGCGTTACATAATGGCAGATCGCGGGTTCCACACTCACCTGAATGGGATCGAATACGGGAGCGTTGTCATTGACGTCTGTTACAGTGATCACGGCTTTGGCGGTGGTTTCAAATCCCTCCCCCTCCTGGTCCGCGGCTTTGACAGTCAGAGTATACACAGGATACAGCTGAGAAGAATATAATAATAAAAGTCATTAATAAATATTATGTATCGGAAATACAATCATTGTGTGTTCTTCCCTGAAAATACAAAGTATCATCAGAAGATCCTCCTTCCATTATACCTGATGATTAATTATTACATTCTATTCCATGTCCAGCCAGGACTCACCAACAGGGGGCAGTGAGGAGCAAAGACTTCATTGGTCCTTGCAGGCCGATCTAAAGGGCATCTGACAGCTGAGGAAATAATTCAGCAATATCATCTGGTAGCTACAGCAGATATAGAAAGGAATCACCCCCCACCCTTTAAAATAATCCCATTTTGTTGCTTTGCAGCCTGAAATGAAGACAGTGTCAGGGATGGCTCAGCCCTTCCTTCTCTGAGCTGACCGCTCAGCTGTCGGCCAATTGCCAGCTCTCATCTCTCTCCACAGTTAACCAGCTGTTGTGGATCTGCTCGTCAGTCCCGCCTACTTAAAGATCTCCAGCTCACTTCATTCCTGCCTTCGCCTTGGTCACATCACAAGAAACCATCTCCTGCGTTCCTGTTTAAAGACTGGCTTTGCTGACATCCCTTCTGGCTCCTTATCCTGCTTGCTGTTCGTCTACTTGGATCCCTGACTTCTGGCCTGGCTGATTACCCGATCCGATTACTGAACTCTGGCTGCTTTGACTACGCTTACTCTATTTACCTTTTCATTATTATTAATAAACAAGTGTGATTTTACTGTACTTCTGTCTCAGTCTGGTTCATGGTTTCTGACAGTAGGCGAAGGCCATGAATTCAGAAGATGCAGGCAATCCACTTGTTGGTAATATTTTTTCCAGATTAGATGATCAGGATCAGCGCATGGATCAGTTTGCCATGGCGTTACAAAAGCTCCTGAGTCGCACGGCTCACCTGGAATCTTCCACTGTGGCTGCTCCGGTACAACCTGTGTTGCAGGCGGTCCCTGCTGCTGTTCCAGTCTCTGTGCAGGCACCCGCCTCGAGTATTACCTCTATAGGAGGTATGTCTGGTTCCGCTCCGCTTCCCCAGCGATTTGGGGGCGATCCAGTTCAATGCAGAGGGTTTCTCAACCAGGTTGAGATATACTTTGAGATGCTGCCCCAGGCGTTACCCACAGACAGAAGCAAAGTAGGGTTTGTGATATCTTTGCTTTCTGAGAGAGTCTTGGCCTGGGCTAACCCTCTATGGGAGACACAAAAACCTGTTGTCTTGAGTTACCCTGACTTTGTGGCCTCCTTTAAAAGGGTATTTGACGTTCCCGCACGCTCCGCTTCTGCTGCCAAGTGCCTCATGTCCATCAGAGTACGAGAACTGTTGCCGACTACGCCATTGAGTTCCGTACTCTGGCAGCAGAGGTTGCGTGGAACAATAAGGCCTTCGTGGCTGCTTTTTCTCATGGTCTCTCAGATTCCATCAAGGATGAGATAGAAGCCCGAGATATACCCACTTGAGCTGGAGAGCTTGATCTCGTTTGCCATCCTCATTGACTCCAGACTCAGAGAAAGACTTTCTTTTGAAGAGCGCTTGTGGAAGCCTCCTGTACATTTGCCTCCGAGCTTTGTAGTCCCACCCGTGCCTCCCTCACCTCCTGGTACCGAGTCGGTCAGTGAAGATGAACCCATGTACTTGGGCTTCACACATCTCTCTGCGGATGAGAGAGCTTTTAGGAGGAGGGAGAGATTGTGCCTTTATTGTGGCCAGGCAGGTCACTTTTTGAAGTCTTGTCCTACCCATCCTGGGAACACCCGAACCTTGAGGTCCTGTCATGGACCGACCTTAGGTGGTTTTGTGTCGTCCCCAGTTATCCATAAGGATAAGCCCCTGGTTTCGGTCACCCTTTCTTGGGCTAAGTTGTCTATTGAGATACAGGCTCTAATCGACTCTGGAGCTGCAGGCCTGTTCATTGATGCTGCCTTTGTATCAAAGCACTCGATTCTGCTGCAGCTGCGTGACACTCCACTTGCCATTGAGGCTCTTGACGGGAGACCTCTACAGCCTGCTCATGTGACCCATGAGACGGTTCCACTGTCCGTGGCTGTAGGGGCTCTTCACCATGAGATAATCCAATTCCAAGTGATTTCCTCTCCTAAGTTTCCGCTGGTTATTGGTTATCCTTGGTTACAGAAGCACAACCCCTCTTTTGATTGGCTCCGTGCTGAGGTTCTTTCCTGGTCACCACAATGCAGTGAAACATGCTTCCGGAAGGTAGCCAAGGTCCTGTGTACCTCTTCACTCTCCTCCCTGCCGGAGGAGTACCGCGATTTTAGCCATGTCTTTGACGAAGGTCAAGCCGGTAGTTTGCCTCCACACCGGCTGTATGATTGCGCAATTGACCTTCAACCTGGTGCCACTCCCCCTCATGGCCGGGTTTACCCTTTGTCGGTCTTGGAGGATAAAGCCATGGAGGAGTATGTTGCAGACGCACTTTCTCAAGGTTTCATCTCCAAGTCCTCGTCTCCTGCTGGTGCTGGTTTCTTCTTTGTAAAGAAGAGGAGCGGTGAACTGAGTCCTTGTATTGATTATAGGGGTCTCAATCTTTTCACGATTAAGAATGCCTACCTGATCCCATTGATTACAGAGTTAATTGACCGCCTCAAGGGAGCAACGGTTTTCACTAAGCTTGATCTGAGAGGGGCTTACAATCTCGTGAGGATTAAGGAGGGCGACGAGTGGAAAACTGCGTTTAATACCAGAACAGGCCATTATGAGTATCTCGTAATGCCTTTTGGCCTTTGTAACGCCCCGCCCTTTTTTTTTTTTAGGAATTTATTAACAATGTCGTCTGAGATTTGTTGTAGTTATGTGTGGTGGTTTATCTCGATGATATCCTCATATTTTCCAAGTCCCTGGAGAGCCACCACACAGATGTCTGTCGTGTGCTTCAGAAAGTAAGAGAGAACAATCTCTATTGTAAACTGGAGAAGTGCGAGTTCCATCAGGAACAGGTTAAATTCTTGGGCTATGTCATTTCCACTGCTGGTTTTTCGATGGACCCAGAGAAACTTTCTGCAGTCCTACAGTCGACCCGTGGGGTTACGTCCTCTGCAGCATTTCTTGGGTTTAGCCAACTATTATCTGAAGTTTATATGTAACTTCTCGTCTCTGGTCAAGCCCCTGACCGATATGACCAGAAAGGACGGTAACCCACACAGTTGGTCTCCGGAGTCCATTAAGGCCTTTGAAAGTCTCAAGGCTGCCTTTGTTTCTGCTCCTGTGTTGGTACACCCTGATCCTATGTTACCTTTTATCCTTGAGGTTGATGCTTTTGAGACTGGTGTTGGCGCCCTTCTGTCTCAACGTCCTACCTCTGAGAGTGCTATGCATCCTTGTGGCTACTTTTCCAAGAAATTGTCACCTGCGGAGTGCAATTACGAGATTGGTGACAGAGAGCTGTTGGCAATCATTTTAGCCCTGAAAGAATGGAGACATCTCCTCAAAGGTACCACTGTGCCAGTTCTCATTCTTACTGACCATAAGAATCTCACATTCTTGTCTGAGGCTAAACTCCTCTCTCCCAGAAGGGTGCGATGGGCTCTTTTCTTGTCAAATTTCAATTACATTGTCTCATTCTTACCCGGTACTAATAATGTAAGGGCTGACGCCTTGTCACGACAATTTTCCTCCACTTCCAAGTTGGAGTTGGTTCCAGTTCCTATGATTCCTCCTGATCGTATTCTGGCTACGGTTCGCACCAGTCTTACTTCTCCTTTGGGTGACAAAATTCTTGCTGCTCAGGTTGATGCTCCTCCTGAGAAACTTTGTGACCGCTGCTTTGTCCCAGAGAGTCTCCGTACTGCCGTGCTCCAGGCTTACCATTCTCCCAAGGCTGCTGGCCACCCTGGGAAGAATCAACTCTTTTGGGCCATTTCTCAACAATTCTGGTGGCCTAGTCTATGGGCTGATGTAACTGCCTTCATAGCTGCCTATGCTAATGCCATGCCATGCTAATGATAGGTATAGACTCCATGCTGACTGCAGATGCCTGTCTGCGCCTTCCTACCAGGTTGGGGACAGGGTCTGGCTGTCATCTCGCAACCTCCGACTTTGCGTTCCCTCACTGAAGTTCGCACCTCAGTTTATTGGGCCTTTCCGTATCCTTCGCAGGATTAACCCAGTGGCTTACGCATTGGACCTTCCTCCTAGTATGCGCATCTCAAATGTGTCTCATGTCTCCTTATTGAAACCGTTGGTTTGCAACCGGTTTACCACCTTGGTGCCGCGTCCTCACCCTATACAGATTGAGAACCATGAGGAGTATGAAGTACAGTCCATTGTTGACTCCCGTAGGTTCCGTGGGCGCATACAGTACCTGGTGCATTGGAAGGGGTACGCTTCTGGGTCTCTTCCTCGGACGTACATGCTCCTGCCCTCCTACGTGATTTCCATAGACGTTTTCCCCTCAAGCCTGGTGGTCCTCTGAGGGGTAGGGGTCGTTGAGGAGGGGGTACTATCAGGGCTGGCTCAGCCCTTCCTTCTTTGAGCTGACCGCTCAGCTGTCGGCTAATTGCCAGCTCCTATCTCTCCACAGTTAACCAGCTGTTGTGGATCTGCTCGTCAGTCCCGCCTACTTAAAGATTTCCAGCTCAGTTCATTCCTGCCTTCGCCTTGGTCACAGCACAAGAAACCATCTGCTGCGTTCCTGTTTAAAGCGGAGTTCTGCTTAAAAAAAAATTAAAAGTCAGCAACTACAAATATTGCAGCTGTTGACATTTAATAATCGGACACTCACCTGTCCCAGGATCCAGCGATGCGCGGGAACGAAGCACCGCTCGTCTCTCCCTCGGCTCGGCGGTGCCGGCATTGTAACTGCGGACGCCCAGCTGTAGCTTCCACTGCGCATGCGCGAGCCACACACCGTGACTGGCCACACAGTCATCTGGGACCTGTCATGTGTCCCAGATGATTGCCTAGAGGGAGGGGGGAGAGGTGATCTCCCTTCCTGTGCCAAGGGAAGTGACGTCAAGAGCCCAGGCGCTGAAGGAAGCAGACTACGAGGGACCCCCTAGCAACAGGCATTAAGAGGTGAATAAATAAAAACATTTTCTCCAAATATTTTTATTTTTTATTTTTTTATGCACATTAATGAAAAATGTTTTTTTTTGTGTGGAACTCCACTTTAAAGACTGGCTTTGCTGACATCCCTTCTGGCTCCTTATCCTGCTTGCTGTTCCTCTACTTGGATCCCTGACTTCTGGCTTGGCTGATTACCCGATCCGGTTACTGGACTCTGGCTATGCTTTGACTTACTCTATTTACCTTTTTATTTTTATTAATAAACAAGTGCGATTTTACTGTACTTCTGTCTCGGTCTGATTCATGGTTTCTGACACCTATTTTGCTTGGCAGACTTCTGGCATTGGTGAACAAACACTTTAATGCATTATTACATTTTGCTCTGGTGTTTTTCATATCTTTTTTAGTAGTACAAATGGCACTATAATTTCCAATGGTTTTACTTGTCACCTGCCATAACCATCCCCCATCTATCCCCATTCCACCCTCCATTAATGTCTGACCCCTTATTGTTGTATCAGTGCATATTGTTTTCTTCCTTTGTTTCTCCTGGTCTTGTTTTTGAATTTGAATTGGCCACTCACTTACCCTGTGATTGGTTGTTATGGTTGTATTTTCTTTGCTATTACTACTGCTGACTCTCCTATCACCCTCTGTCACCTGCTCCCTGACGGCTATCACTTTCTCTGGTCCCCCCCCAACACCTAGTTTAAAAGCCCCTCCAGCTTTGTGGCCATCTTACTTCCCAATAGAGCTGTACCATCCCCATTATCCCATCCCCCACGCATACCTTAAATGGGGGTGTAAATACCTAAAATTCTTCTATTACTGTCATTCAAGTGTCAAAAGACTGCAAGCGCAATCAGCACCAGCTCTGGAAGCTGACAAGGGAGCAGCTGTGACAGTGGAGAGGAACGCCTCACACTTCAAGCTTTGTTTTCAAATGACCGGTACTCTTTATTGGACTTCTCCATCCACACCTATCAGTTTAGTTCTAGACAACTGTCAGGATTTTCCACCCCTTCCTGCAAATACCGGAATAAAACCCCCCACTTTCTAGCGGCTGTATCTCCCAATGATTGTACATTACGGGGGATCCATCACTGGAGGAAGACACCAGTATCTGTGGAATGGCAGCAATGGTTAGCCGGGACTGTGAGTGGTGGTGGGGATTCCTCCCCACTGAAGATACTAAAAGATATCACAAACCTCGCGGTCCAATCCGGCGGTCACAACGCTGATCAGTCCGGTGGCCTTATCGATGGTGAACATTGTAGGGGTTGGTAAAGGGGGATCCTGATTTGTGATAGAGTAGCCGAGAATTCCGTTATTCGTGTCCATGGTGTCATCGGCGTCTGTTGCTGTGACATTCATCACAGGAGTCCCTAAAGGGGGAGGAGAAGAGACATTACAATGGAAGTATCCGGAGCAGGGTTGTCAACTGTTGGTAAATTTACAGACAGTTTGTAAAGATCAGTGATTTTTATAACGGTCAGTAAATATCAGGGCTGATCATTTGTCACGCTGTGTTGACTTATTAAGTGTAAACCCGGCATATCACTTGATATGAGTATTGTCAATGTTTCCATATTGTGTTTAAATATCAATTGTCTTAGGTGTTAATAGTTTTTGTCAGTTTCCAGGTTGTCAGTAAAAAAATATGCTCCGCCAGTAAAGTTCCATGTTTTGTCAGTAAAAAATGCTGCAGGAAGTTGGCATCACTGATCCGGAGGGAGTGCCCATAGGGAGTGCAGCTTCACTAAAGTCATCACATGACAACAAACCCCGGAAGATTATTTGATGAAATGGTTCCTGCCCGGCCTATGGCCAAATGACGCCGGGACCGGCCTCTCATATAACGTCCTCTCAGGTCACGCCCCGGACCACCGGACACAGCCAATGACTGATCACTGTACCGGCCCACTGCCAGCGCCATGTGACCGCTGTAACCAATCACAGCAGATCACATGACAGTTGTAAACAATGGATGGCTTCCATTCATACCATCCATTGCATACAATTGTGTTGCTAGCTGTGATTGGTTACAGTGATCACATGGTACAGACTGGGCCAATCACAACTAATCACAAAACAAAACAATCTAAATAAATCGATTTTCATCGATTTTCATTCAATAAAATGCTTGCTTATATGTAATTCACTGCTATATGCAAACATAATATGTCAAAAAAAAAAAAAAATCCTGATCAATTCCCCAGAGTAATACAGTGTTACTATGGTAACATTATACTGCTGTGGTCACGGTGTGTTAAAAAGATTGTAAAAAAAGAATTCTTCATTTTCCAATAAATGATGACGAAAAATTACAATTTAAAAAATTTGCCATGCCTCGTACTACATACACTGGACTATCTACTTTCCAAAAATAATTATTTGTATTTGGGGGGTATCTGTACTGTGCTGGCGTTTTCCGGCCTCAATAAATTAGATCGGCCGTCAGGATTGATCGATTGCCAGGTATATTTTCCATAGTTTGTGGACTTTTCTACAGACTATATAATATAAACTGATTTCGGTTATTTTCACCAAACAAAATGGAGCAGAATACATTTTGGCCAAAACTTATGAAGAAAGATTATTTATTTGCAAAATTTTATAACAGAAATGAAGAAAAATGCGTTTTTTGGGTTTTTTTCAAATTTTTGGCCTTTTTTCATTTATTCAGCAAATACAATAATACCTTAGCAAATAACTGAGTTTCCATTGATTCCTATGGGGAAATCTCGCTTTGATATACAAGTGCTTTGGATTACAAGCATTCTTCTGGAACGTATTATGCTCACAATCCAAGGTATTATTGTAATAAAAACCCCAGTGGTGATTAACCGCTTCAGCTCTTGAAGGTTTTACCCCCTTTCATGACCAGGCCATTTTTTGTGATTTGGCACTGCATTAATTTACCTGACAATTTGAGACGATGTACCCAAATAAAATTGATGCTCTTTTTTTCACCACAAGCTTGCCCTCTGTTCCAATTCCTTCTGAAGTCCCGTCCGGGCCTGTAAGAGCGTGCTTCCCTTGAACGCTTGGTACTGTGTCTTCTCAATTGAGGTCTCTTCTGACCGAACAGACACCTATCCTGAGGCAGGAAGCCTGACTTCCCACTGGTGGCCCGGGCTATAGCACTGTCCAGCCTGTTACCAAATAGCGAGGAGCCTTCAAAGGGGATCCTACACCAGGCTTGTTTAGACGCCAGATCTGCGACCCAAGGCCGTAACCACACGGCCCGCTTAGCCGTGACCGAAGACAACATAGTCCGGTACAGCAGACGGATAAGGTTGATAGAAGCTTCCCCTAGGAAGGCCGCTGCCAGCTTCAGCTCCTGAACTGCTGAGCCTGTGGCTAACTCTTCTGAAACCCCTCTGAGTACGAAGTCCACATTCCCTGTCCAGGATTCCATAGCCTTGGACATAGCACCTAGGGCCAGGGCGGGTTTGCAAGCCATACCGGCTAGCCAGTAGATTCTCTTGAGGTCTTGGTCTATCCTTCTCTCAAGACTGTCTTTAAAGGACACTGCATCCTCCAGAGGAAGAGTGACGTGTTTTGCTAGACGCATTAGTGCTGCATCCACGAGGGGAGCGTTTTCCAGATGTTTCACTTGATCTGCCTTAAAGGGATATAATCTGGAGGTTTTGCATGACATAGAAGCTTTCATGTCTATTTTGCTCCATTCTTCGTCAATGACATCCTTCAATTCTGAAAGGTGCGGAAAGTTAGACCGTTCTTTCCCCAAGTGTTTAAAAAATTCCTTTGTTTAGCCTCTTTGACCGCTTTGACAAGCGAAGGAACAAGAGCAAAATAGAAACCCCCGGCAAACTCCTCTCCTAACTCGCTGTCCAAAGATCCGGGAGAAGCATCGTAGGGCTGGGATGGGCCTGGATCCTCCTGGGCCTGGTCAGCCAGGGAGCCAGATAGTGTGGTGGACTGGCTCTGCGTGTGAGTTGTACCCCACTCTTTTAGGGACTGTTGGACCACGCGCTTGACAAGAGACTCCATCTGTTGGTCTCTTTTTCTCCAACCGCCTGGCCAAACATGGGTCACATAGTGACTTGCCCTCCGGAACTCGTGTTCCACATCCCTAGAAGGCTCTGCGATCAGAACGGCTGTCATGGCGGTGGGTGTGGTGACTGGAGGAGGAATGGGAACATCTCCTCTGATTGGAAGAATGGGAACATCTACTCTGATTGGAGGAGGAATAGGAACATCTCCAGTGATTGGAGGAGGAATGGGAACATCTCCTCTGATTGGAGGAGGAATGGGAACATCTACTCTGATTGGAGGAGGAATGGGAACATCTACTCTGATTGGAGGAATGGGAACATCTACTCTGATTGGAGGAGGAATGGGAACATCTACTCTGATTGGAGGAATGGGAACATCTACTCTGATTGGAGGAGGAATGGGAACATCTCCTCTGATTGGAGGAGGAATGGGAACATCTCCTCTGATTGGAGGAGGAATGGGAACATCTACTCTGATTGGAGGAGGAATGGGAACATCTACTCTGCTGTTGGGTCCTAGACGGAGAATCACGTCGGAACCTGGAAGATGAATTGTGATGTTGTGGCCTGGCAAGGTCTCTGTCGTCCTGAACCATGATTTGGGGGTCTGATCTGGAAGGGCTGAAGAGGATGAAAAACAAAAAGGAGGGGGGGGGGGGCGAGATTTGGTGTTAAACGAATTCTCAACCAACAGGAAGGAATCTCAGCCCCACCCCCTCATCCGCACATACCTTGTGCGAGAGGGCTGGCCGCACGAAGGCGGTGACCTGTCCATGACTTCTGGACGGGACGTCAAAAAACTTAAGGTAGTAAACGCATGGGATTGCGGCAATATGCAGATATCGCTTAGAGCTATCTGCGGAGTTAATAAAATAAAAGCAACACAGTAATGAAAAGAAAAAACATAAAATCTATAAATTTCCCCCCCTTTTTTATTTTTTTATATATACAGTGGGGATGGAAAGTATTCAAAACCCCTTACATTTTTCACTCTGTTATATTGCATTGTTATATTCAGTTTTTCTTTTTTAATAAAGCTGCAAAAATGTCAACAATTCTGTGTTTTTCTGTCAATATGAGGTGCTGTGTGTACAATATGGGGGGCTGTGTGTACAATATGGGGGGCTGTGTGTACAATATGGGGGGCCGTGTGTGTGTATAATATGGGGGGCCATGTGTATAATATGGGGTGCCGTGTGTCCAATATGAGGTGCCGTGTGTCCAATATGGGGTGCCGTGTGTCCAATATGGGGGGCCGTGTGTACAATATGGGGGGGCTGTGTGTACAATATGGGGTGCTGTGTGTACAATATGGGGGGCTGTGTGTATAATATGGGGGGCTGTGTGTACAATATGGGGGGCTGTGTGTACAATATGGGGTGCTGTGTGTATAATATGGGGTGCTGTGTGTACAATATGGGGTGCTGTGTGTACAATATGGGGTCATGTGTGTACAATATGGGGGGCTGTGTGTACAATATGAGGTGCTGTGTGTACAATATGAGGTGCTGTGTGTACAATATGGGGGGCTGTGTGTACAGTATGGGGTGCTGTGTGTACAATATGGGGGGCCGTGTGTACAATATGGGGGGCCGTGTGTACAATATGGGGGGCCGTGTGTGTGTATAATATGGGGGGCCGTGTGTGTGTATAATATGGGGGGCCGTGTGTATAATATGGGGGGCCGTGTGTACAATATGGGGTGCCGTGTGTCCAATATGAGGTGCCGTGTGTATAATATGGGGGGCTGTGTGTACAATATGGGGTGCTGTGTGTACAATATGGGGGGCTGTGTGTACAATATGGGGTGCTGTGTGTACAATATGGGGTGTTGTGTGTATAATATGGGGAGCTGTGTGTACAATATGGGGGGGCTGTGTGTACAATATGGGGTGTTGTGTGTACAATATGGGGTGCTGTGTGTACAATATGGGGGGCTGTGTGTACAATATGGGGGGCTGTGTGTACAATATGGGGTGCTGTGTGTACAATATGGGGGGCTGTGTGTACAATATGAGGTGCTGTGTGTACAATATGGGGGGCTGTGTGTACAATATGGGGTGCTGTGTGTACAATATGGGGGCTGTGTGTACAATATGGGGTGCTGTGTGTACAATATGGGGTGTTGTGTGTATAATATGGGGGGCTGTGTGTACAATATGGGGTGCTGTGTGTACAATATGAGGTGCTGTGTGTACAATATGAGGTGATGTGTGTACAATATGGGGAGCTGTGTGTACAATATGGGGTGCTGTGTGTACAATATGGGGTGCTGTGTGTACAATATGAGGTGATGTGTGTACAATATGGGGAGCTGTGTGTACAATATGGGGTGCTGTGTGTACAATATGAGGTGCTGTGTGTACAATATGGGGTGCTGTGTGTACAATATGGGGTGCTGTGTGTACAATATGGGGTGCTGTGTGTACAATATGAGGTGCTGTGTGTACAATATGGGGGGCTGTGTGTACAATATGGGGTGCTGTGTGTACAATATGGGGGGCTGTGTGTACAATATGGGGGGCTGTGTGTACAATATGGGGGGCTGTGTGTACATTAATGAGGAAAAAAATCAACTTAACTGATTTTAGCAAATGGCTGCAATATAACAAAGAGTGAAAAATGTAAGGGGGTCTGAATACTTTCCCTCCCCACTGTATATATTTTAAATTGTTTATGAATGTATATATATATTTTAATATGTATTTATTTTTAGGAGGTGTGATAATGTGGAATATTCTCCCTCCAGAGGTGGATCCGGCCAGCTCAGTAGATTTCTATAAGAAAGGTCTGGATTCTTTCCTAAATGTACAGAATAGAACTGGATGACATTTATAGGGAAATTCCGATTGTCTCTCTGGGATCAGGAAGGAATCCCCCCCCCCCTAGCAAATTGGATCATACTCTGCTGGGGTTTTTCACCTTCCTCTGGATCAACTCTGGATGAAGTATTGTGTATATGGGATTGTATGATTTATTTATTTTTTTGGTTGAACTCCCCCCAGTCTATAGATTGCATTCATATTTTTGCCACCCAAATGCATTATTTTACATTTTTCTACATTGAACCTCATTTGCCATGTAGTTGCCCCTCCCCCATTAATTTGTTCAGGTCTTTTTGCAAGGTTTCCACATCCTGCGGAGAAGTTATTGCCCTGCTTAGCTTAGTATCGTCTGCAAATACAGAGATTGAACTGTTTATCCCATCCTCCAGATCGTTTATGAACGAAGCAGTTTTAAGGCAACCAAAGCCAAGTGATACACACAGTGCTAAAAACCCAACACACTCTATAAGATAGACTTTAAAGTGGTTCTAAAGCAGTGGTGCCCATAATGAAGTGGCGCCACCCCCCTAATCTACATGCAGAAGAGGAGAATGGGGGCTGCTCTCTGCAAAACCATTACAGAACAGGTAAGAATAAACCTTTACAATCACTTTAAAGTCTTAAAAAAACAAAAAAATGACAACTTACCCGGTTTGGACCCCTCAAGTACTGAGCCTTCAAACACCGGCTGGGTGAAGGACGGACGATTGTCGTTCTGATCGGTCACTTCAATTATAACCTCAATGGGGGTCTCCACTTGTTGCCCATTTGATGAGACGGCATAGAGCAAAACCTGAAACAAGAAGGAACAATCTATTATTATAGAATCGTCTTGTCTGACGTATAACAGAAACTGGGAGGAAATCTTGTTGCTAACTCAACAATTTGCCCCAAACCTCACCCCAACTGAAGATGATTTTTACCCCTGACCCTGTGACGTCATCCCGCAGTGTCACACCCAGAGAGATGTCACATTATAGGAACTTACCAATCCACTCCATGATACCAAGCGGAACTAACGATAAAAATGTAAATATTGTGAGCAGGCTCTTCAATGTAGAAAAGATATACTTCTTCTGCAATAAAACAACCTCACACCCGCTCACAATCTTCCTTAGAATATACACTGAGCTGCGCATGTGCACACCCCGGTGCCGGGAATGATGAACTCCCATGTGTATGTACAGGAGTTCTATCACCATCACCAGCCAATGAAGACAGCAGGGGGGAGACTCACAGACGTTCCATCGATGGAGGGGAAGTATTTGCAGACTTTAGTTCTGCTTCAGTGTTAGAGAAAAACACATGTTCTGGGCACCTCTGTTGTAAGAGATAGTGCTTCCATTGTACAACAAGCTGCAAAAAACACCGGAGACTGCAAGAAAATGTTTAAAGGAGACTGCTAGGGATTTCTCCGTGTTTTTTCTACCTGAGCACTAGAGGGCGCACCACTCCATCCAATATATGCACCCTGGCTGGAGTTGGCTTTTAGGCTCCAGAGCCGTCTTCCTATTTTAGTTAGGTATAATTGTAGAAACATTTTAAAGGCAAAAAAGTAAAAAAATATATTTAATAAAAGAAAAAATGTAATAAAATACTGGATCAAACGACCGGTCACATGGCACAATGATGTATGAGCGGGCAGAATTAGACTGGGCACAGACAGGCAGGTCTCAGAGGTAATTATTATTAGTTAGCAGATAAAATGTTTGCTTACCGTATAGCTGGGTATAGTCTCTCTGTCCAGAGCCCGGGTCACGTTAAGCCATCCAGTAGTCCTCTCAATGACAAAAGTCCCCACGGGCGGAGAGTCGGCCCCTTGGCCGGTCATGCTGTAGAACACAGAAAGTTGGCCTGCCCGGCTGGACTTGGCCTAGGAGGAAGCAATATGGGAAATGGGAAGAGCGAGAAGTATAACCCCGATATTGGTAGATCTAGTCTCATTCCTGCCCAACGTTACACTTTGGATGGCATTGCCGGTGTTTATGCTGGTCTGGGTGGCCCATGTCTCTTATATTTAGCCCTCATGGTCAGCCATTCCTTATGCTAAACTGTGCCAAATAGTTGTCAACTTATTTGTATTTGCTTGGGTTTCAGCAATACCGGGTAATAATACAATCAGATTACCTCTGCTGACTGGTTTGGTTTCTGTTTTTGGTATAGCACTATCATTGGAGAATAAGGATTATTTGTCCGGACCTCTGCTGGCAAGAGAGCGGCCTGAAGACAGCGGAGGAGCCGGCCGAAGAACTGGAACACCGGGAGAAGAGAGCGGAGAAGAACCAACCGGACACCGGGAGAAGATGAACCGGAGGGACCCCCGAAGCCGGAAGAAGACCCCCGAAGACGGAGGAAGACCCCCCCCCCCGGAGCTGTTTAATAAAATATTTTAAAAACCTGTGTAGTGTTTTATTATTTACACTTTTTCCCTAGGTGAATGGGTAGGGGTACCATGTACCCCATACTCATTCACATAGGGTGGGGGGCCGGGATCTGGGGGCCCTCTTATTATAGGGGGCTCCCGGATTCCGATAAGCCCCAGGGACTGTGACATCATAAGCGGGAGGGGTCTCCGCCTATATAAGTCACAACGCAGCCCTCAGAGAGCAGTCCAGCCGGAGAGAGCATCGTGTCAACATCTGGAGAAGAGAAGAGAAGAGAAGACAAGAAGCCCAGAAGTCCGGACCTCTGCTGGCAAGAGAGCTACCTGAAGACAGCGGAGGAGCCGGCCGAAGAACTGGAACACCGGGAGAAGAGAGCGGAGAAGAACCAACCGGACGCTGGGAGAAGATGAACCGGAGGGACCCCCGAAGCCGGAAGAAGACCCCTGAAGCCAGAAGAAGACCCCCCCCGGAGCTGTTTAATAAAATATTTTAAAAACCTGTGCAGTGTTTTATTATTTACACTTTTTCCCTAGGTGAATGGGTAGGGGTACCATGTACCCCATACTCATTCACATAGGGTGGGGGGCCGGGATCTGGGGGCCCTCTTATTATAGGGGGCTCCCGGATTCCGATAAGCCCCCCGCCCGCAGACCCCGACAACCAACGACCAGGGTTGTCGGGAAGAGGCCCCCCCTCCCCCAAAGCACCCACCCCCCATGTTGAGGGCATGCGGCCTGGTACGGTTCAGGAGGGGGGGGCGCTCACTCGTCCCCACCCCCTTTCCTGACCGGCCAGGTTGCATGCTCGGATCGGGGTCTGGTATGGATTTTAGGGGGTTCCCCCTTTATAATCCATACCAGACCTAAGGGCCTGGTATGCCCCGCGACGGGGCTCGCAAGGTGTCAATCTCGCCGATAAAAGCGGCAAGATTGACATCCTTTTCTAGTCCCGTCGCACCTGAGTCACGTTCAAAATGAACGGACTTGTCCGTGTGTGGGCAAGTCCGTTCATTCTGAAAGTCCACCGTAACTCCGGCGAAAGTCCGTCGGAAAAACGGGCGGACTTAGCCCGCCGCAAAGTCCGGTCGTGTGTGGGCAAGTCCGTCCGTTTTAAAGTCCGGCACACCTGGCGGACAAAGCCCGTCAGAAAGTGTGCCAGACCAAGTAGGACAGAAAGTCCGACCGTGTGTACGCGGCATAATATCCCTTTAAATTTCGTAGCTGGGGGGTGTCTATAGTATGCCTGTAAAGGGGCGCATGTTTCCCGTGTTTAGAACAGTCTGACAGCAAAATGACATTTCGAAGGAAAAAACCCATTTAAAACTACTCGCGGCTATTGCATTGCCGGTCCGACAATACACATAGAAGTTCATTGATAAAAACGGCATGGGAATTCCCCAAAGGGAAACCCCGAACCAAAATTTAAAAAAAAAATGACGTGGGGGTCCCCCTAAATTCAATACCAGGCCCTTCAGGTCTGGTATGGATATTAAGGGGGACCCCGGCCAAAATTTTTTAAAAAATGACATGGGGGTCCCCCTAAATTCCATACCAGACCCTTCAGGTCTGGTACAGATTTTAAGGGGAACCCCACGCCAAAAAAAAAAAAAAAAAAAACGGTGTGGGGTCCCCCCATACCAGACCCTTATCCGAGCATGCAACCTGGCAGGCCGCAGGAAAAGAGGGGGGGGACGAGAGAATCTGGACCCCCAGATCCCGGCCCTCCCCCCTGTGTGAAATGGTAAGGGGGTACTTATCCCTACCATTTCACTAAAAAACTGTCAAAAATGTTAAAAATGACAAGAGACAGTTTTTGACAATTCCTTTATTTAAATGCTTCTTCTTTCTTCTATCTTCCTTCATCTTCTTCTTCTGGTTCTTCTGGCTCTTCTGGTCCTTCCTCTGGCGTTCTTGTCCAGCATCTCCTCTGCTGCGTCTTCTATCTTCTTCTCCTCGGGCCGCTCCACACCCATGGCATGGGGGGAGGCTCCCCCTCTTCTCTTCATCTTTTTCTCTTCTTTCTTCTCTTCTTCATTTTCTTCTCCGGGCCGCTCCGCACCCATGCTGGCATGGAGGGAGGCTCCCGCTGTGTGACGGCGTCTCCTCGTCTGATGGTTCTTAAATAACGGCGGGCGGGGCCACCCGGTGACCCCGCCCCCCTCTGACGCACGGTGACTTGACGGGACTTCCCTGTGACGTCACAGGGAATGCCACAGGGAAGTCCCGTCATGTCCCGTGCGTCAGAGGGGGAGGGGTCACCGGGTGGCCCCGCCCCGTTATTTAAGAACCATCAGACGAGAAGACGCCGTCACACAGCGGGAGCCTCTCTCCATGCCATCATGGATGCGGAGCAGCCCAGAGAAGAAAATGAAGAAGAGAAGAAAAGAATAAGAGAAGAAGATGAAGAAGATGAAGAGAAGAGCGGGAGCCTCCCCCCATGCCATGGGTGCGGAGCGGCCCGAGGAGAAGAAGATAGAAGACGCCGCGGAGGAGATGCTAGACGAGAACGCCGGAGGAAGAACCAGAAGAACCAGAAGAAGATGAAGGAAGATAGAAGAAAGAAGAAGCATTTAAATAAAGGAATTGTCAAAAACTGTCTCTTGTCATTTTTAACATTTTTGACAGTTTTTTAGTGAAATGGTAGGGGTAAGTACCCCCTTACCAGTTCACACAGGGGGGGCCGGGATCTGGGGGTCCCCTTGTTAAAGGGGGCTTCCAGATTCCGATAAGCCCCCCACCCGCAGACCCCCACAACCACCGGCCAGGGTTGTGGGGATGAGGCCCTTGTCCTCATCAACATGGGGACAAGGTGTTTTGGGGGGGCTACCCCAAAGCACCCTCCCAATGTTGAGGGCATGTAGCCTGGTACGGTTCAGGAGGGGGGGCCGCACTCTCATCCCCCCTCTTTTCCTGCGGCCTGCCAGGTTGCGAGCTCAGATAAGGGTCTGGTATGGAATTTAGGGGGACCCCCACGTCATTTTTTTTTTTTGGCGCGGGGTTCCCCTTAAAATCCATACCAGACCTGAAGGGTCTGGTATGGAATTTAGGGGGACCCCCACATCATTTTTTTTTAAATTTTGGCCGGGGTTCCCCTTAATATCCATACCAGACCTGAACGGCCTGGTATGGAATTTAGGGGGACCCCCACGTCATTTTTTTTTTTTATTTTGGTTCGGGGTTCCCCTGTGGGGAATTCCCATGCCGTTTTTATCAATTAACTTCTATGTGTATTGTCGGCAATGCAATAGCCGCGAGTAGTTTTAAATGGGTTTTTTCCTTCGAAATGTCATTTTGCTGTCAGACTGTTCTAAACACAGGAAACATGCGCCCCTTTCTTTACAGGCATACTATAGACACCCCCCAGGTACGAAATTTAAAGGGATATTACACTTTTATTGTTTGACTTTAAGCATTATTAAAATCACTGCTCCCGAAAAAACGGCCGTTTTTAAAACTTTTTTTGCATTGATCCATGTCCCCTGGGGCAGGACCCGGGTCCCCAAACACTTTTTATGACAATACCATGCATATAAGCCTTTAAAATTAGCACTTTTGATTTCTCCCATAGACTTTTAAAGGGTGTTCTGCGGCATTGGAATTTGCCGCGAACACCCCAAATTGGTCGCTGTTCGGCGAACTGGCGAACAGCCGATGTTCGAGTCGAACATGAGTTTGACTCGAACTCGAAGCTCATCCCTAGTTGTAGGTAGGATTGCTCCTAAACTGTGACATCACTATATATCCAAAAAGATTGTGGAAAAAAGTTTGTGGACTCCTTACAAATGTTATTTTTGCTGAATGGACACCAATACTCCAAAATCTTGTGGAAAGCCTTCCCAGAAAGGTGGAGGTCGCTAAGTGGTGCTAACACCATATTATTGCTTTTGGAAAGGGACATCCAACAAACCTATATAGGTATCATGACCAACTCTCCACCAAATTTGGGCCATATGGTGTACCAATCATGAACAATGTGGTGCAATGTCAGAAGAGAAGCATTATATGCAGGAAGGAATTTCTTTTTAAAGTTCTGCTCAGCCGACACAGAAAGAAGACATGCTGAGCCCTCTGTGCTAATAACCAATGTGTGATGTATTCTGTACGGAAGTAGAAAGGTTGGTGTTGTAGGTACCTGAACGAGCCTTTTGGGAAATGGGCCTCTTTCATTTTCAGAGCAATGAATTGGTGGGATGACCCAATCTCTCTTCTGTCTCCGAAGCTCATGTGATGGATGTGAATGTTCAGCCTGCAGAGGACACAATTATCACAATCAGCAAAATAAAATACTTTATAACTAAAAATAAAAACTCCACCCAAAGATTACATTTAATTTTGATTGAATGAGGTCAAATCATCTGCTTTCTTTTTATATTATTCTGCGACTCAAGCAACCAGATCTCCCCAATGGAGCTCCCTTCTCTCTGACCTGACACCTTGATATAAATGAACAGCCAACAGTGATAGTGACAAGTCCTCTTTGAGATGTCCAGTCCTAGGAACTTGTTTCTGACGTCTCTTAAACTAATTCTTCTCATTTTTCCCCAATGACGATGTCCTTTAGGATGAAACATTTCGGTGCGGAGCTACAGGGGTGACGTCATCACACCTGTCGGGGTGTTAGGTGTGATCTGTGTGTTATGCTGTGTTACCCTTTTCTATGTGAGTAGATGCCTAGTTTTAATAAACCCTTACTGTTATACTGCACCATCAGAGATCTCCTTCATTTTGCATGCTTTATTCTGATATGACCAATGGCTGGCTTGATCTGTGGTGGATGGAAGTGGACAGCGGTGTGCAGAGGTGGAGATAATGAGAGCATATTCTCCATCCAGAAGGTCGGAGTGTTGTTGTTCACCCATCCATTCCATCATGGAGTACTTGGTGTGTTAGGAAGTGACCATCCATCCATCTATTTTGGGATTTCTCCATAAAACGCGGTAAGACCTCCTATACTCTGAAGTCTGAGGGTCTGGTAAGTGGTCTTGGTGTGTTGGTGTTCACAATGGTGAAGGGTTTGCTGATACATAGGATCACTTGGGATGTTTCCTTGGCGTATGGATACTTTATCTTCTGGATCTACTTCTCAGCACTTTATTTACAGATGAACTTTATTGGACTTTTATATGGTTTTGGGAATTTTCTATATAGTACATGATTTATCGATTGATTTGTGTTATTTTAATATATTTATTCTGTGCTATATATGATTTATTTGTGGTTAAGCACTTGCACTTTCATTTATTTATGGTAGCGTAATATGATTGATAAAATATTTCTCTAGTGTATCACATGTGGTGTAAAGTAAAAGACAATTCTTGCACTCAGCTCAAGAATAGAATAGGTGGTGGACCCGAACACTGGGCCAAATAAATGTTACTAAACTAAAAAAAAGTGTGCTGTCACTTTAAATAAATAAATTCATAAATAAGTGCAAAAAACAATTAAAAAAAAACAGAAATATGTGCTATCGTTTGAGATCACTAATAAGTGCAAATGAACAAATATGAATAATTATGTGTACTAATGTTCTCAATCAAACAATATATAGAATGCGCAATTCAGCAAATGTAAAAAAAAGTCCGGACATAGAAAGAATTGTGCAATGATTCTTAGTGAAATAAAATCCGCCATAGACAACATCTAATGCAATGCAAAGTCTATATATATTTATGGTGGATGGGTTATGACTAAGGCCTTATAGGCTGAAACGCGTCAACAGACTTAATCTGCGTTTGTTCACTGTGGCTATTCAATAAAATGAAGACGTTTTAAGAGCAACAACCGGAGTGCGGATCATTTTTTCTTTATCCTTTGATTTCTCCCTAAGTTTGGCCTGGTTGTACTTTCCTCTTCTAACACTAGGTGGCTGGGCACTTGGAGGTATTAGATTGAGAAGGACAACTCAAGGTCAGGTTATGTGAATATGGGGTATCTCAGCCAATGGGCAGGGATTTTGTTGAATCCCTTGGCCTGCTGGGAGAGCCTATATATTTGGGGGAGGTCAGGTGATCCAAGTTCTTGTGTGCCACCCGGACCGCTGTCTGGGTGGACGTGTGTTGTTTTGCCCCGGGCTGTTAGGCCGGAGATTGGGCCTATCCCGGGGACATCTGTCTGCCAAGCTGTGTGAGGGCCTATCCAGAAGTAAGAGGTCAGCGCAGGGTTGGGACTGCGGCTTGCAGTCCAACCAGAAGTGACGGTTCTGCCGACCAGAGAACCTGTCGTGGTCGGAGGTAGAAGGGAAGCTGTCGCCACAAAGGGACCAACCACCTTATTACCGGGGACCACAGTGAGTAACTGAAGCAAGTATTCTCACTAAACGGGCACGGTGGAGAATCGGGAAACTTCAGTCAGTGATGAAGTCAGGGACCCAACCAGCGGAGGTGACACTTGCAGAGCAGCCTTGTGTGCCAAGCCAGGGACCAAGCTGGTCAGTGGGGGTGAAGCTTGAGAAGTATCTGGAGTGCCAAGCCAGGGACCCAACAGGGAAGCGGAGGTGACACTTGAGGGAGATAAAAGCCTTGAGGAGCTCCAGGGATTCAGGGTCAGTGATTCGGAGGGTCCCGTGAGAGACCAGGAGCTCAAGGGGCTGAAGAACTACGAGGAGAAGTTGTAGTACAGCTGAGAGAACTGTTACGTTGAGTTAGGACTGTTGCCATAGGAGACAGCATTCCTGCATGTACAGAAGTGGCACCTTGCTGGGGCCTTTCCCTGTACGGCTGTCCTCCTACTGAAGTCTGAAGTAGAATAGTAAAGTATCGAACCAGGCAGAAATTCAGCAATGCAGGTTTATTAACAGCTGAAAACATACAGGTTTATGTTCAAAGTATTACAAGATACAGGTCTAATTTATACAGTTTCTTACAATGCAAGCATATTAGATATAAATATTCTTATCCTCTAACCAAATTGAAACAATTGTGAATTGTTCTCACCTTGAACCAGAATGGGTCTTTACTGCCAATTCTTGGGAACCTGTCACCTGATAGGGACCAGCCAATTGGCCGGTGGTCTGGTCCCCTCACAGAGTTCTGAGTTCCAGCTCGACCAAGTTCGTGAGGGAAATTCACCTGAGACCACATTCTGGAACAAGTTAAGAAGTCTTCTCTGACTTGTACGAGGAGACAAGTTATGGACAGATACTTGCCCATTGGTTCTGACCTCTATGACCCGTGCAATAGGGCAGCATACACAGAGTTCAGCCTTATGAGCTCCTATCTGACTTGTCTGTCTAACAATTGTAGAGCTTGCATTTATATACCATTTTACAAGTCTTATCTCAACCATCTCTCTTACATATGATTGGTCGCTAAGATCTACGTCAATGTAACTAACCATAAATCTGACACCTGTTCTACAACCAGATAAACTTAATTATTCCCCAAATTCCTATATGTTCATTAAAGTGATTTATAACTGTTTTTGTCCAATTAAAAACACCTGTATAGAGACAGTCTGGCACCCAGCTATGTTATCAAACTCTCCTTATCTTGATAAGATTTAACTAAGTTCAAGAATTACAGATTTATGAGATTTGGGAAAATGAACTTTCAATAACCCCACCAGATGTGTTATATGTTTCACTATATGTATGTATTTTAACAGTTTTAATGAGGGCACAAACAGACCTTTGTTTGACCCTGTCAAACTTAATTTAATGTACTGTACATAACTTTAATTATTTCTAAACCACCTGTTTTCTTATCATTATCTGTCTGATTTATATGCATTTCAGACTTGAGACAATTCTATATAACTTGAATCTATTCTAATGAACTTTCACCCAGTAGACTATCTTAATACATTTTCGAGAACACCTGTGTACAAGTACTTGTCATAAAGCAGAGGTCATTTAAAGTTCAACACTTAAAAATGAAGACTTTCTAAATCTGGAAAACACAGTATACATTATTAAAGATTAATAATTGTTGCTTTACTTATTGAATAATAATATTGATAAAACCACTACCATATAATAATATGAATAATAATAATGATAATAATAATTATCAATAAAATATATGCAAATCAATATGAATAATATGAAATACATTGGCTAATATGAGATTCTACAACAAGTCTCGGAGTCTGCCATTTTAAATTACCTAAGGGTGTCCTGGCCCTAACCCTCTTTCTCTTGCAAAATATAAAAAGGACTGTCAAAGAAATAAAACCTCTTTTAAATCCGAGAAGTGTCTGGCGTCCAATGACTTTCACCATCTTTGCACCCACTATGCCTCACAACCCACCAGATTTTGAGGGATCTTAGTTGTCTTTGGCCTTGAAGGTTCCCATTAAACTGGAAGGGGTCAGAGATTCTGCAACAAGTGTAAATGACGCAAATGACTTGTTATGGGTATTGTCAGTGTTTCCATATCATGTTCATACTGTTTAAATATTGATTATATTAGTTTTCAATAGGAGTTCTGTAATTTTTCAGGTTGTCAGTAAAAAAATGTGTTCCGCCTGTAAATTGTCCATATTTTGTCAGTAAAAAATGCTGCGGGAGGTTGGCAACCCTGAGCCTGACCTACCTGCCCCGTACATAGGAGGCTCACCTGTTTGTGGTGGGGGTGGCGTTTTCTCAGTATCACGGTGGTCTCAGTCAGCACATTCTTCCCCTCCAATGCCACAACACCGAACTCTTTGTGTCCATGAAGCTTCAGATGTTCCTTCACTACGATGGAGCCGTCAGCCTGAACTTCAAAGTGAGAGTCTTTGGATTCATAGCGTACCTTCGATTTCAGGCCGCAGGTAATGAAGTCCACTGAAAGATAAAAGAGGGGGGAGGTGTGAGCATTGAGGTCATCCCACCACCACACCATCCGTCACGTCTATTCAATTCTGTATCTTCTCTTCAAAATGTTCAATTCACTAAAATAAACATTGTGTAGAATTGGAATTTTATATCTAAAGTCCAATTTTTTTTCCCACTTTGTGATAGAGAGGGTAAGGGTTAGACCTCTGTCAGGTTTTTATTGCTTTCCGTGCCCCCCCCTGTACAGTATCTGACCTGTATGTCACCAGAACAGGAATATAGAGGGGTCTCCAGGGGGACATCTGTTCTCTGGGGAGATTTCCTTCCATTTTCTTCATATCTCCAGGACAGGAAATGAAGAGAAATCTCCCCAACAGGACCAAAAATTCCAAAACAAACAAAAGAAAACCTTCTGATAGAGTTTAACTAATTATTTCCTATGACCCTTTATTTTTCTGCAGCTGCAAACAGTAAGATGATTGTATAATGATTTCCTGTAGAGATGATATTGGAATACAATTGTATTATTACTATTTGTTACAATTTTGTTCCAGACCGGCATACTCTTACCCCAGAGGAAGATAGAAAATCCACTTGGGTTACCCTGATTATAGGACATTTATTGAAGTTTTCACACAACCGCCGTTATCGGGTGTAACAGGGTATTGCTGTGATAAAGAACTGCCTGTCAGGATGTATGTTATCTCAGCCATGTATTTTTTTTTTTTATTATGATTTTTATAAGAAAGTGTCTTAGATGTTGCCTTTAAAGTCCCGAGGGAGCTATATATACACAGAGCTTGTGAAAGTTATGAAAGGATGTTGGCAACACATTAGCTTTCTTTAGACCCTCCATCTTTATTGTTTGTTCATATCTCTTTAGACGTGATTTCCCTTTGGGAGTATCTCACCAAAAAATGACATTCTTGTAGGAGGGGATGCCCAAAATCTGACTCGTATCTTAGTGCAGATGAAAATCAGTGAGCCAATCACACAAGCAGGAAATGACATTTCTGGGGGGCGGGGTTCTGTATACCATCTGTGTACAGAGCGCCTCCAGGTGGCCATATTGCATTTTGCAGAAAATGACAGCAGCTGCAGACAGAAAAGGAAAAGTCATTTTTAATAATATTCAATTACAATATGATTGTGTAGCGATTGCATACGATAGATTTTTATTTGTTTTTCGCTATTTTTTTTTCCCATGAAAGTGGAGTCACCATTTACTGTAACCAAAGAGACTTTAGAAAAAAAAGGAAGTAATTCCTAGCAGACTAGACACCGGGGGAAGAAGTTGCACAATAGTGGAAGACAAATGACCTCAATCGTTCACACACAATACTGACCATCCAACACCACAAAGCACGTGTTCAGTTGTGTTATATTCAGATACCAGACTTATATTTTGCAGACGGTTCCCATACAACTCAAGCAGCCCTGTACAGTGACTTGAAAAAGTATTCATACCCCTTAAAATACCCCACATTTTGTTACAATCAAAAACGTAAATGTATTTTATTGGGATTTTATGTGATAGACCAACACAAAGTGTCACATAATTGTGAAGTGGAAGGAAAATGATAAATGATACAAATAAATATGTGAAAAGTGTGGGGGAGGGGCATTTGTATGGCGCCCCCCGGAGTCAATACTTTGTAGAACCCCCTTTCTCTACAAGTCTTTTTGGGGGTGTCTCTACCAGCTTTGCACATCTAGAGAGGACATTTCTGCCCATTCTTCTTTGTAAAATATCTCAAGCTCTGTCAGATTGGATGGAGAGCGTCTGTGAACAGCAATTTTCAAGTCTTGCCACAGATTCTCTATGTGATTTAGGTCTGGACTGTGACTGGGCCATTCTAACACATGAATATGCTGTGATCTAAACCATTCCATTGTAGCTCTGGCTGGATGATTCGGGTCGTTGTCCTGCTGGAAGGTGAACCTCCGCCCCAGTCTCAAGTCTTTTGTAGACTCTAACAGGTTTTCTTCTAAGATTGTCCTGTATTTGTCTCCATCCATCTTCCCATCAACTCTGACCAGCTTCCCTGTCCCTGCTGAAGAAAACCATCCCCACCACATGATGCTGCCACCACCATGTTTCACGGTGGGGATGGTGTGTTCAGGGTGATGTGCAGTGTTAGTTTTCCCCACACATAGCGTTTTACTTTTAGGCCATAAAGTTGAATTTTGGTCTCATCTGACCAGATCACCTTCTTCCACGTGTTTGCTGTGTCCTCCACATGGCTTCTCACAAACTACAAACAGGACTTCTTATGACTTTCTTTCACCAATGTCTTTCTTCTTGTCACTCTTCCATAAAGGGCAGATTTGTGGAGAACACGACTAATAGTTGTCCTGTGGACAGATTCTCCCACCTGAGCTGTGGATCTCTGCAGCTCCTCCAGAGTTACCATGGACCTCTTGGCTCTTCTCTGATGATTGCTCTCCTTGCCCGGCCGGTCAGTTTAGGTGGACGGCCATGTCTTGGTAGGTTTGCAGTTGTGCCATACTCTTTCCATTTTCCGATGATGGATTGAACAGAGCTCCGTGAGATGTTCAAAGCTTGGAAGATTTTTTTATAACCTAACCCTGCTTTATACTTCTCCACAACTGTATCCCTGACCTGTCTGGTGTGTTCCTTGGCCTTCATGATGCTTTTTGTTCACTAAGGTTCTCTAACAAACCTCTGAGGGCTTCACAGAACAGCTGTATTTATACTGAGATTACATCACACACAGGTGTCCCACTCCAGTGGGTTGATCAGTTTACCTATTTAGGTATTATCATCTCGAGAGAGAGTAGGGACTTTGTGCGGCTCAATCTTGACCCTGTCTTGGTAGCAATTAAAACCAAACTGAAGGCATGGAGCAATCTTCCCCTTTCCCTCATTGGGCGTATCAATCTTCTCAAAATGAAAGGCCTCCATAAATTTATGTACATTTTTCGGAACTCCCCACAATGGCTGACCAAAACTTTCTTTAATTCTCTTAAGCAACTCTTCCTCTCCTTTATTTGGGGGCCAAAACCGCCTAGATTCAAATACACCACTCTGACCAGGCCTGTGGACAGTGGGGGCGTGGCTCTCCCTGATTGCCACAAGTATTTCTTGGCCACTCAGCTTGTGACCGACCATTGATGGCTGCAGTCAGACCTGACCAACTTGTCCCCCCTCCGCAGGAAATGGATGGGGGACATACTGGAGCTGGACGAGGACGACTGGAGGGAAATTTGGGGACTTTCCCTTTTCCCCTCTGGTTTCAGCTAGAGACAAACTGATCCAATACAAAATTGTGCATAGAGCTCACTACACGCCTCATGGGCTGCACCAGATGTCGTTCATCTCTCCGGCATGCTGGCGTTGCTCCTACCAATCGGGTGACTTTTTCCACATTTTTTGGGTTTGCCCAGCAATCGAACATTATTGGAAGTACTCCAGGTGATTGCTAAGGTCACGAAGACTCGTGTTCCTTATGATCCTAAATATTGTCTACTGGGGCTAGTGGAACAACTGTCAATGCTCAGAGCCAGGAATATACTCATATCCCTGCTATTGTACTATACTTGTAAGGCCATTATGATGAACTGGAAACAATCGTCTCCCCCCCTCTGTCATATTCTGGAAAAGCCTAGTGAATGCCGGTTTACTCCTTTATAAAGCCACCTACTCGGGCAGGGGTTGTCCACAAAAATTTGAAAAGGTATGAACCTGTTGGCTAGATGATAATACCACGGCAACTGATGCAGTAACCATTTCCTAGATTAACACTATATCTCTAGTCTGTTAGTATATTGACCCAACTACTCTCATGTTGCATTATCCTGTTGGTACCAATTTGAGCACAGCTTCTCCTGAACCTCTCCCCACATTGGGGTTATAGTATAAGTTAGTTTGTTTATGTTGTATGTTGTGCCCTGTTGCGCATCAGAAGAACTGCCCCTGCATCAGGAAGGTTTGACCTCTGCGTGAGCTAAATTTTGTATGCTAATGAAAAATTTAATATAAAAAAAAGATTTTGCAAAAAAAAAAAAAAATGACACACAGGTGGACTCTATTTACTAATTAGGTGACTTCTGAAGACAATTGGTTCCACTAGATTTTAGTTAGAGGTATCAGAGTAAAGGGGGCTGAATACAAATGCCCCTCCCCCACACTTTTCACATATTTATTTGTATAATTTATCATTTTCCTTCCACTTCACAATTATGTGACACTTTGTGTTGGTCTATCACATAAAATCCCAATAAAATACATTTATATTTTTGGTTGTAACAAAATGTGGAAGATTTCAAGGGGTACGAATACTTTTTCAAGGCACTGTAAGTAACTTTTTCGGCTGATGAAGAAGCCAAGCAGTTTCGAAATGCGTCCCATGTCCACAATGATGCAGTTGCACTGACAGCGACTTCCTCCATCTTCAGCGCACTTCATCCCCAGCCAGTGGCCAAGGCTGGGGGTTCTCTGGCTGCCCCTTGGACACTTTTGGCTCCCAAGTCACCCTTATGCCATGCCCCACACACCCAGGGCCGGTGCTACCACTAGGCAAACTAAGCGGCCGCCTAGGGTGCCCGACCGCTGGTTTCCCTACTCTCTGTCTCTGCGCTATGTACGCGCTGTATTATAAATACCTCTGTAATAAATGTTATAACCTCTAGTGGGCGCTGCTGGGATAAAGTGTGCACATCTAGGGGTATGTAGGGGGTGCCTCTGCTGCACTGTACTGGGGCAGCCGCTCTGTAGTGTCATTATAGAGACGCAGCACTGGAGGACATGTCCTGATGGAACGGAAGCAAACATCCCCTGTGCGCCTCTATGATCAATGCTCTCTACTGCAGCCGCATGCTTCCTCTAGCGCCGGCTCCTGTCACACTGATGCTCGGGCAAAAGGGGTGGGTTCAGGGGCGGAGCCAAGGGGGGCGGCAAAATGAGGTTTCGTCTGGGGTGTCAAAAATCCTTGCACCAGCCCAGTACACATGTGTGTTTTTATGAGTGCATTTTTATCTTTCAATAAATTGTCATCTATGTATTAATGATACACTATGGGGCTGCACTGTTGTCTCTTTTCTTACACTTTATTCTTTATCCTGAGTAAAGGCATTTTATTTAACAACTGTCAGTGAATATTCACTACTACTGGGAGACCAAAGACCCCGGCCCTTTAATTCCTGTATGGCCACTTCATAGCCTTCTCATTCACTGATAACATTCAATGAAGAAGGTGAACAAATCTGCAGCTTCAAGAATGTAAACCATCCACCTGAAGAGGTTATAGAGCCCACCCAGTCAGCCATCCTCCTGATAGCCGTCTACGGCCTTCCAACAAGGATAACAAAAGATAGAAGGATAACCGCCCTGGAATTATCGGTGTCACAGGAGCTTCCCACCACTCCATCTGGATTATGATCAAACCAAAGTGAAACCATGAGCGGTACTCTTACCTTTTCCCACCACCGTGCCGGGGTCCAGAGATCGGGGCACCGAGAAATGGTATTCCTTATCAGAAAAATCATAGCGACAAATGTCCCAGTCTGCCAATCCTCCCGTAATCTGCCGCAGGGAAAGAGAAAACATTGGTTGGTCTACAGAAGAGAACTTTCATCATTAGATGGACATGGAGGGTATCTAAAGAGACATCTGGAGGGTATCTAAAGAGACATCTGGAGGGTATCTAAAGAGACATCTGGAGGGTATCTAAAGAGACATCTGGAGGGTATCTAAAGAGACATCTGGAGGGTATCTAAAGAGACATCTGGAGGGTATCTTTCATTTAGTCCCATGGGCTGAACAAAAGTGATCAATCGATCACCCAATCCATGCCAAACCGAATGAATGGAGGATTCTTCACTGCCAGCTAATGTATTCAAACAGCCACAACAGCCTTGACTGCCTGAATACCTAAAAAAGGGACGACTTCTGATAGGATGAAGTCTCTCTGCAGTCAACAACATTCTACCCGGAATAATCTTTAATGTAAAGTGGAAGTTCAATCAGAAAATGAAGTCCGTCTAGAGTTCTTTAGGTTGACTCCTTTAGCGGGTTTAGATATATAAAACATTAAATAGAAGTGTCTATACTGTGCACAATCCAGTAATACTCAGTCTCACCCCGCTCTGCACATGCTCAGTTGCTCTCTATTTTAGGCACTACTCAATTTGTAGAGGCCGATCTGCTGACAGCCCTAAAGTGGAATGAAACCCTCCAATCCTTTACAGCCAAGGAAGCTGCTTCTGTTTGATCTGCAACTGTCATGGTGCTGTATATGTGATCATCTATGACACCAGCCATTTGATGGTTTGACAGTTTGGTTGAGGACATAAGAAGATGTGACAGTTAGCAATCCCGGCATTCCAGGAATGTGACTGTTTTTTGAAACTGTTAAATTGATGGGTTTAATTCTGCTTTATGATTTACTGCTGCTCAGGGTATCTGGGCTTCAGCAAAATGGCCTCCTCCAGCATGAAGTAACAGGAGCAATGCTGGAGGCAATTTACAGCACACACGGATGTTGGTAGCTGAATTATTAATGTGGAATGGATGTTCCTTGCTAAAGAACATTACTTTTTATCACGTTGTTATGGGTAGAGTTCCACTTCACTTGAATTTTGTTGCACCAGATGGTGCCAACAGGACCACCTACCACCTGTCAGAAGCTGCAGAGAATGGCGGAATTTACAAACGTTTGCAGCTTACTCTATGTACATCGATTGTATATAACAACGCCGAATTATAGATTATTATTAAAAACAAGAAAATGAATCTGAAACATCTGATTGGTTTCTATGACTTCTCACCCAACGGGCCTATTCCTGAGATTGTCCACCATCTGGAAGAATCATCCCATACAACTTCCCCCGATACTTCCCACCATGGAGACACCAGGAGACAATCTACCAATCAGATGACTGGTACTCCTATCACTACCATACTGGTATACGGTATATACTCCCTAATATAAATATCTGGCAGAGATGAGGAATTCTCAGATGTTTTTACACTTAAACCTCCGCCTACAAATCAGGGTTCATGTTTAAAACATAAAGAAAAAAAAAAAAAAAAAAAAAAAATATATATATATATATATATATATATATATATATATAGTCAGTATGATAGGTAAGTGTCTGTGAAGTTCTAATAAGGTGTCCATATGCTGAGTGTCTATAGAGTGTGGTAGGTTTTCAGAGTAGTAAGTGGTTCTAGTTAGATGTCCATACAGTATATCAGGTGTCCATAGGGCAGGAGGTAATATAGAGAAGGGTAGGTCTTCACAGGGCAGTAGTTAAAATAGAGAAGGGTAGGTGTCCATAGGGCAGCAGATAATAATAGAGAAGGGTAGGTGTCCATAGGGCAGTAGGTAATACATGGAAAAAGGTAGATGTCCCAAGAGCAATAGTTAATATACAGAAGGGTAGGTACTGAAGGTGTCCCCAAGCTATGGTGTCCCTAGGATTGTAGTTTGGTGTATTATGTGTCCAGGGGACACCGGCTGTGTGTGGCCCATTGGTTGGTCTTCATTCTGCAGAACTTTGATGGGATATTCAGCGTCCTCCCTGCTCGGGGTCACCACTCACCTGCAGCAGGAGGCAGATCAGCAGAGCTCCCAGGCAACTCCTCTTCATCATTGGTGGGCTCTGGTTGGTGTCAGTCCTGTACAAAGTCCTGAGTGATGTGACGTCTCCTCTGCCTGTCCTTGCACTCTCTCCCCTGTGGTGGGCGTGGCGTCCTCAGGTGCGGCACCCAGGTAAAGAATAAGAGGTGACCACCAGGTACATCAGAGGGTCATTCGGGACTATGAAGTAGTGGAAGGACAGGTCTTAAAAATCAGAGAGAAGGAGAATCATCACAATGGTCGTCCAATATTAAAAAAAACTGGTAGCCACCAGATCAGATCACCGACACCGAGATGTGCCGAATATTCTGTGTAACCAATCTGCAAAGTGCAGTGTATGAGACAAAGAGCCAGACACCAGAGGAAGAAGAAGTGGTTAATAATTCTCAGGAACGGTCTCTGGGGTCATACGTTTATATTGAGTAAAGCAGACCTTCACTCTCTCAGGTCACGCCATAGAATTCAGTCCGGATGTTTTTCTGCACCCCCCCCCCCCCTCTTTTTTCTTAACATTAAATAAAGACATGGGTGTTCCGGTGCTTTTTTGATGATTTTTACCACCTTCCAGTACAGTCCAGTACAGGACAGATGCAACATGTTCTACTTTTTTTCCTGGAATGCACTGAAACTGCAAGCACTGGTGTGAACTCCACCATTGGAAATCTTATAACCTACATTATTTGCGTTTTTGATGCAGAAAAAAACTGCACTGGACTGCATGTGGTGTGAACTGGTCCTTAGCCAATGAACTCGGTGTAATCCTTATCCTGCCAACATTACGGTAGTACATATATAGGAAGGGAGATGATATTTTTCTGTTTTACAATTTTCTTTACATTTCTTCAGTTACTTCCTGGTTTCTGGCCTAGGCCACTATGATGTCATACATTCCAGGAGTCTTCATGGAAGGAGGGGCTTCCTCAGCTAAGCAGTAGCACACCTTCCGGCCTGCATGTCTGAGCTAGGGGCAGATGGTTTCCAGGGGGTGAATGCTACATGAATCATCTGCCCTTACTCAAAATGGCCATGGCCAGAAATGCTAGGGGGGGGGGGGGTTAACATGATTTCTTAACAAAATAGAACATGGACACATGGATGGATGTATAGATGGAGACATGGATGGATTGAGACATGGATGGATGGATGGATAGATGGAGACATGGATGGATGAAGACATGGATGGATGGATAGACTGAGACATGGATGGATGGAGACATGGATGGATAGAGACATGGATGGATGGAGACATGGATGAATGGAGAGATAGATGGATGTATGAAGACATGGATGGAGACATTGATGGATGGATGGAGACATGGATGGATGGATGGATGGAGACATGGATGGATGGATGGAGACGTGGATGGATGGATGGAAACATGGATGGATGGATGGAGACATGGATGGAGACATGGATGGATGGAGACATATATGGATGGATGGAGGCAATGATGGATGGATGGAGACGTGGAAGGGTGGATGGAGACATTGATGGGTGGATGGAGACATTGATGGGTGGATGGAGACATGGATGGATGGATGGATGGAGACGTGGATGGATGGATGGAGACATGGATGGATGGAGACATGGATGGATGGATGGATGGATGGAGACATTGATGGATGGATGGAGACGTGGAAGGGTGGATGGAGACATGGATGGATGGAGATGTGGAAGGATTGATGGAAACATGGATGGAGATGTGGAAGGATGGGTGGAGACATGGATGGATGGATGGATGGAGAAATGGGTTGATAGATAAAGACATGAATGGATGGATGGAGACATGGATGGATGGATGGAGACATGGATGAATGGATGGAGATATGGATGGATGGAGACATGGGTAGATGGATGGATGGATGGAGACATGGGAGGATGGATAGAAGTAGACATGGATGGATGGAGACATGGATGGATGGAGAAATGGATGGATGGATGGATGGAGACATGGATGGATGGATGGAGACATGGATAGATGGATGGATGGAGACATGGATGGATGGATGGAGACATGGATGGATGGATGGATGGATGGAGACATGGGTGGATGGAGACATGGGTTGATAGATAAAGACATGGGTGGATGGATGGATGGAGACATGGATGGATGGATGGATGGATGGATGGATGGAGACATAGATGGATGGATGGATGGATGGATGGATGGATGGAGACATGAATGGATGGAGACATGGATGGATGGAGACATGGGTGGATGGATGGAGACATGGGTGGATGGATTGAGACATGGATGGATGGAGACATGGATGGATAGAGACATGGATGGATGGAGAAATGGGTGGATGGATGGAGACATGGATGGATGGAGACATGGGTGGATGGATGGAGACATGGATGGATGGAGACATGGATAGATGGATGGATGGAGACATGGATTGATGGATGGAGACATGGATGGATGGATGGATGGATGGATGGAGACATGGATGGATGGAGAAATGGGTGGATGGATGGAGACATGGATGGATGGAGAAATGGATGGATGAAAACATGGATAGATGGATGGAGACATGGATGGATGGAGAAATGGATGGATGAAGACATGGATGGATGGAGACATGGATGGATGGAGACATGGGTGGATGGATGGAGACATAGGTTGATGGATAAAGACATGGGTGGAGACATGGATGGATCAATGGATGGATGGATGGATGGAGACATGGATGGATGAATGGAGACATGGATGGATGGAGAAATGGGTGGATGGATGGAGACATGGATGGATGGATGGTGACATGGATAGATGGATGGAGACATGGATGGATGGATGGAGACATGGGTGGATGGGTAGATGAAGACATGGGTGGATGGATGGATGGAGACATGGGTGGATGGATGGAGACATGGATGGCTGGAGAAATGGATGGATGAAGACATGGATAGATGGATGGAGACATGGATGGATGGAGAATTGGATGGAAGAAGACATGGATAGATGGATGGATGGAGACATGGAAGGATGGAGACATAGGTTGATGGATAAATACATGGGTGGAGACATGGATGGATGGATGGAGACATGGATGGATTGAGAAATGGGTGGATGGATGGAGACATGGATGGATGGATAGAGACATGGATAGATGGATGGAGACATGGGTTGATGGATGGAGACATGGGTGGATGAAGACATGGGTGGATGGATGGATGGAGACATGGGTGGATGGATGGATACATGGGTGGATGGATGGATGGAGACATGGATAGATGGATGGAGACATGGGTTGATGGATGGAGACATGGGTGGATGGGTGGATGAAGACATGGGTGGATGGATGGATGGATGGAGACATGAGTGGATGGATGGAGACATGGGTGGATGGATGGATGGATGGAGACATGGATGGATGGAGACATGGATGGAGACATGGATGGAGATATGGGTGGATGGAGACATGGGTGGATGGATGGATGGAGACATGGGTGGATGGATGGATAGATGAAGACATGGATGGAGACATGGATGGATGGAGACATGGATGGATGGAGAAATGGGTGGATGGATGGAGACATGGATGGATGGATGGAGACATGGATAGATTGATGGATGGAGACATGGATGGATGGATGGATGGAGACATGGATGGATGCATGGAGACATGGGTTGATAGATAAAGACATGGGTGGATGGATGGAGGGATGGAGACATGGATGGATGGATAGAAGGATGGATGGATGGAGACATAGATGGATGGATGGAGACATGAATGGATGGAGACATGGATGGATAGAGACATGGGTGGATGGATTGAGACATGGATGGATGGAGACATGGGTGGATGAATGGAGACATGGATGGATGGAGACATGGGTGGATGGATAAAGACATGGGTGGATGGATGGAGACATGGATGGATGGATGGATGGATGGATGGATGGATGGATGGATGGAGACATGGATGGATGGAGACATTGATGGATGGATGGAGACATGGATGGATGGAGAAATGGGTGGATGGATGGAGACATGGATGGATGGAGAAATGGATGGATGAAGACATGGATGGATGGAGACATGGATGGATGGAGACATGGGTGGATGGATGGAGACATGGGTTGATGGATAAAGACATGGGTGGATGGATGGAGACATGGATGGAGACATGGATGGATGGATGGATGGATGGAGACATGGATGGATGAATGGAGACATGGATGGATGGAGAAATGGGTGGATGGATGGAGACATGGATGGATGGATGGAGACATGGATAGATGGATGGAGACATGGGTTGATGGATAGAGACATGGATGGATGGATGGATGGATGGATGGAGACATGGATAGATGGATGGAGACATGGGTTGATGGATGGAGACATGGGTTGATGGATGGAGACATGGGTGGATGGGTGGATGAAGACATGGATGGATGGATGGAGACATGGGTGGATGGATGGAGACATGGGTGAATGGATGGATGGATGCATGGATGGATGGATGGAGACATGGATAGATGGATGGAGACATGGGTTGATGGATGGAGACATGGGTGGATGAAGACATGGGTGGATGGATGGAGACATGAGTGGATGGATGGAGACATGGGTGGATGGATGGATGGAGACATGGGTGGATGGATGGAGATATGGGTGGATGGAGACATAGGTGGATGGATGGAGACATGGGTTGATGGATAAAGACATGGATGGATGGAGACATGGGTTGATGGATAAAGACATGAGAGGATCGATGGAGACATGGATAGATGGATGGATGGAGACATGGATGGATGAATGGAGACATGGATGGATGAATGGAGACATGGATGGATGGAGAAATGGGTGGATGGATGGAGACATGGATGGATGGATGGAGACATGGATAGATGGATGGAGACATGGGTGGATGAAGACATGGGTGGATGGATGGAGACATGGGTGGATGGATGGAGACATGGGTGGATGGATGGAGACATGGGTGGATGAATGGAGACATGGGTGGATGGATGAAGACATGGGTGGATGGATGGAGACATGGGTGGATGGATGAAGACATGGGTGGATAGATGGATGGAGACATGGGTGGATGGATGGAGATATGGGTGGATGGATGGATGGATGGATGGAGACATGGATGGATGGATGGAGACATGGATAGATGGATGGAGACATGGGTGGATGAAGACATGGGTGGATGGATGGAGACATGGGTGGATGGATGGAGACATGGGTGGATGGATGGAGACATGGGTGGATGAATGGAGACATGGGTGGATGGATAAAGACATGGGTGGATGGATAGATGGAGACATGGGTGGATGGATGAAGACATGGGTGGATGGATGGATGGAGACATGGGTGGATGGATGAAGACATGGGTGGATGGATGGATGGAGACATGGGTGGATGGATGGAGATATGGGTGGATGGAGACATAGGTGGATGGATGGAGACCAGGCTTCACTGCCGGGTTCCCTTTCTATGAATGGCTGCGGCTGCATCCTGACAGCCGATCCAAAGATTGGCTGGGGTGCCAACATCACGGGCTCTCTGGACAGGTAAGTGTCCATATATTAAAAGTCAGCAGCTACAGAATTTTTTTTCCTAGGCAGAACACCTCTGTAACCACTTGCCGACCAGTTGCCGTCATTATACTGCGTCAGGTCGACACGATCCTGCGAACCGTTGTAGCTGTACGTCGGATGGAGACATGGATGGATGGATGGATGGATGGATGGAGACATGGATGGATGCATGGAGACATGGGTTGATAGATAAAGACATGGGTGGATGGATGGAGGGATGGAGACATGGATGGATGGATGGATGGATGGATGGAGACATAGATGGATGGATGGAGACATGAATGGATGGAGACATGGATGGATGGAGACATGGGTGGATGGATGGATGGAGACATGGGTGGATGGATTGAGACATGGATGGATGGATAGAGACATGGATGGATGGAGAAATGGGTGGATGGATGGAGACATGGATGGATGGAGACATGGGTGGATGAATGGAGACATGGATGGATGGAGACATGGGTGGATGGATAAAGACATGGATGGATGGATGGAGACATGGATGGATGGAGACATGGATGGATGGATGGAGACATGGATGGATGGATGGAGACATGGATGGATAGAGAAATGGGTGGATGGAGACATGGATGGATGGAGAAATGGATGGATGAAGACATGGATGTATGGAGACATGGATGGATGGAGACATGGATAGATGGATGGAGACATGGGTTGATGGATAGAGACATGGATGGATGGATGGATGGATGGAGACATGGATAGATGGATGGAGACATGGGTTGATGGATGGAGACATGGGTTGATGGATGGAGACATGGGTGGATGGGTGGATGAAGACATGGATGGATGGATGGAGACATGGGTGGATGGATGGAGACATGGGTGAATGGATGGATGGATGCATGGATGGATGGATGGAGACATGGATAGATGGATGGAGACATGGGTTGATGGATGGAGACATGGGTGGATGAAGACATGGGTGGATGGATGGAGACATGAGTGAATGGATGGAGACATGGGTGGATGGATGGATGGAGACATGGGTGGATGGATGGAGATATGGGTGGATGGAGACATAGGTGGATGGATGGAGACATGGGTTGATGGATAAAGACATGGATGGATGGAGACATGGGTTGATGGATAAAGACATGAGAGGATCGATGGAAACATGGATAGATGGATGGATGGATGGAGACATGGATGGATGAATGGAGACATGGATGGATGAATGGAGACATGGATGGATGGAGAAATGGGTGGATGGATGGAGACATGGATGGATGGATGGAGACATGGATAGATGGATGGAGACATGGGTGGATGAAGACATGGGTGGATGGATGGAGACATGGGTGGATGGATGGAGACATGGGTGGATGGATGGAGACATGGGTGGATGAATGGAGACATGGGTGGATGGATGAAGACATGGGTGGATGGATGGAGACATGGGTGGATGGATGAAGACATGGGTGGATGGATGGATGGAGACATGGGTGGATGGATGGAGATATGGGTGGATGGATGGATGGATGGAGACATGGATGGATGGATGGAGACATGGATAGATGGATGGAGACATGGGTGGATGAAGACATGGGTGGATGGATGGAGACATGGGTGGATGGATGGAGACATGGGTGGATGGATGGAGACATGGGTGGATGAATGGAGACATGGGTGGATGGATAAAGACATGGGTGGATGGATGGATGGAGACATGGGTAGATGGATGGATGGAGACATGGGTGGATGAATGGAGACATGGGTGGATGGATAAAGACATGAGTGGATGGATGGATGGAGACATGGGTAGATGGATGGATGGAGACATGGGTGGATAGATGGAGACATGGGTGGATGGATGAAGACATGGGTGGATGGATGGATGGAGACATGGGTGGATGGATGAAGACATGGGTGGATGGATGGATGGAGACATGGGTGGATGGATGGAGATATGGGTGGATGGAGACATAGGTGGATGGATGGAGACCAGGCTTCACTGCCGGGTTCCCTTTCTATGAATGGCTGCGGCTGCATCCTGACAGCCGATCCAAAGATTGGCTGGGGTGCCAACATCACGGGCTCTCTGGACAGGTAAGTGTCCATATATTAAAAGTCAGCAGCTACAGAATTTTTTTTCCCAGGCAGAACACCTCTGTAACCACTTGCCGACCAGTTGCCGTCATTATACTGCGTCAGGTCGACACGATCCTGCGAACCGTTGTAGCTGTACGTCGGATGGAGACATGGATGGATGGATGGATGGATGGAGACATGGATGGATGCATGGAGACATGGGTTGATAGATAAAGACATGGGTGGATGGATGGAGGGATGGAGACATGGATGGATGGATGGATGGATGGATGGATGGATGGAGACATAGATGGATGGATGGAGACATGAATGGATGGAGACATGGATGGATGGAGACATGGGTGGATGGATGGATGGATGGAGACATGGGTGGATGGATTGAGACATGGATGGATGGATAGAGACATGGATGGATGGAGAAATGGGTGGATGGATGGAGACATGGATGGATGGAGACATGGGTGGATGAATGGAGACATGGATGGATGGAGACATGGGTGGATGGATAAAGACATGGATGGATGGATGGAGACATGGATGGATGGAGACATGGATGGATGGATGGAGACATGGATGGATAGAGAAATGGGTGGATGGAGACATGGATGGATGGAGAAATGGATGGATGAAGACATGGATGTATGGAGACATGGATGGATGGAGACATGGGTGGATGGATAGAGACATGGGTTGATGGATAAAGACATGGGTGGATGGAGACATGGATGGATGGATGGATGGATGGAGACATGGATGGATGAATGGAGACATGGATGGATGGAGAAATGGGTGGATGGATGGAGACATGGATGGATGGATGGAGACATGGATAGATGGATGGAGACATGGGTTGATGGATGGAGACATGGATGGATGGATGGATGGATGGAGACATGGATAAATGGATGGAGACATGGGTTGATGGATGGAGACATGGGTGGATGGGTGGATGAAGACGTGGATGGATGGATGGAGACATGGGTGGATGGATGGAGACATGGGTGGATGGATGGATGGATGGATGGATGGATGGAGACATGGATAGATGGATGGAGACATGGGTTGATGGATGGAGACATGGGTGGATGAAGACATGGGTGGATGGATGGATGGATGGATGGAGACATGAGTGGATGGATGGAGACATGGGTGGATGGATGGATGGAGACATGGGTGGATGGATGGAGATATGGGTGGATGGAGACATAGGTGGATGGATGGAGACATGGGTTGATGGATAAAGACATGGATGGATGGATGGATGGATAGATGGACACATGGGTTGATGGATAAAGACATGAGAGGATCGATGGAGACATGGATGGATGGATGGATAGATGGATGGATGGATGGAGACATGGATGGATGGATGGAGACATGGATGGATGAATGGAGACATGGATGGATGGAGAAATAGGTGGATGGATGGAGACATGGATGGATGGATGGAGACATGGATAGATGGATGGAGACATGGGTGGATGAAGACATGGGTGGATGGATGGAGACATGGGTGGATGGATGGAGACATGGGTGGATGAATGGAGACATGGGTGGATGGATGAAGACATGGGTGGATGGATGGATGGAGACATGGGTGGATGGATGAAGACATGGGTGGATGAATGGAGACATGGGTGGATGGATGGAGATATGGGTGGATGGATGGATGGAGACATGGATGGATGGATGGAGACATGGATAGATGGATGGAGACATGGGTGGATGAAGACATGGGTGGATGGATGGAGACATGGGTGGATGAATGGAGACATGGGTGGATGGATGAAGACATGGGTGGATGGATGGATGGAGACATGGGTGGATGGATGAAGACATGGGTGGATGGATGGATGGAGACATGGGTGGATGGATAAAGACATGGGTGGATGGATGGATGGAGACATGGGTGGATGGATAAAGACGTGGATGGATGGATGGAGACATGGGTGGATGAATGGAGACATGGGTGGATGGATGAAGACATGGATGGATGGATGGATGGAGACATGGGTGGATGGATGAAGACATGGATGGATGGATGGATGGAGACATGAGTGGATGGATGGATGGAGACATGGGTAGATGGATGGATGGAGACATGGGTGGATGAATGGAGACATGGGTGGATGGATGAAGACATGGATGGATGGATGGAGACATGGGTGGATGGATGAAGACATGGGTGGATGGATGGATGGAGACATGGGTGGGTGGATGGATGGAGATATGGGTGGATGGAGACATAGGTGGATGGATGGAGACCAGGCTTCACTGCCGGGTTCCCTTTCTATGAATGGCTGCGGCTGCATCCTGACAGACGATCCAAAGATTGGCTGGGGTGCCAACATCACGGGCTCTCTGGACAGGTAAGTGTCCATATATTAAAAGTCAGCAGCTACAGAATTTTTTTTCCCAGGCAGAACACCTCTGTAACCACTTGCCGACCAGTTGCCGTCATTATACTGCGTCAGGTCGACACGATCCTGCGAACCGTTGTAGCTGTATGTCGGTTAAACGAAATAGCAGACATGCGCCCGCTGCACTGCGTGGGTGCCGATGTGCGTGGCCGGCAGTGGCTATCGTATATATACTACGGCAGGGCAGCCCGGCTGTACAAAACAACGTACCTGTACGCTGTTTCCTCTTCCTAGGTCTGGGGCACGAGCCAATCAGCGGGTCCGGAGGCTGTGATGGGCCGCTGGCCACCCACAGTCATTCCTAGGAAAAGCAGAACGGTCTGTCACAGAGGAAGAGTGAGATCTGTGTTTCTGCTAATCAGGAACACAGATCTCTCTCCTCTTCCAGTCAGCCCATCCCCCACACAGTTAGAAAACACTCCTGAGGAGCACACTTAACCCTTTGATCGCCCCTGATGTTAACCCCTTCCCTGCCAGTGTAGTATCACTTAGTGTCCGATTTGTCCGTCGCAATATCGCAGTCTCGCAAAAAATCACTGATCGCCGCCATTACTAGTAAAAAAAAAATAGAAATAAAAATTTCATAAATCTATTCCATAGTTTGTAGACATTATAACATTCGTGCAAACCAATCAATATGCGCTTATTGGTATTTTTTGACCTAAAATATGAAGCAGAATACATATTGGAACAAATTAGAAATTTGATTTTTTACATTTTTTTTATTGGATGTTTTGTAGCAGAAAGTAAAAAATTTTTTTTTTTCCAAAATTGCAGCCCACCAGCACCCATCAAGGCAGCCTCATCAGCGCTCATCAATGCAGCCTCACCAGCACCCATCAAGGCAGCCTCATCAGCGCTCATCAATGCAGCCTCACCAGCGCCCATCAATGCAGCCTCACCAGCGCCCATCAATGCAGCCTCACCAGCGCTTGTCAATGCAGCCTCACCAGCGCCCATCAATGCAGCCTCACCAGCACCCATCAATGCAGCCTCACCAGCGCCTGTCAATGCAGCCCACCAGCGCCTATCAATGCAGCCCACCAGCACCCATCAAGGCAGCCTCATCAGCGCCCATTAATGCAGCCTCACCAGCGCCCATCAAAGCAGCCCACCAGCACCCATCAAGGCAGCCTCATCAGTGCCCATCAATGCAGCCTCACCAGTGCCCATCAATGCAGCCTCGCCAGTGCCCATCAATGCAGCCCACCAGCGCCCATCAATGCCCCCTCACCAGCGCCCATCAATGTAGCCTCACCAGCGCCCATCAATGCCGCCTCACCAGCGCCCATCAAATGCAGCCCACCAGTGCCCTCCCTCTTCTTCCCTTCCCCCTCTCCTTCCTTCCCTTCCCTCCCTCTTCTTCCCTTCCTCCTCTCTTCTTCCCTTCCCCCCTCTTCTTCCCTCCCCCCCCCTCCTTCCCTTCCCCCCCTCTTCTTCCCTCCCTCCCCCCTCTCCCTCCCTTTCCCCCCTCGTCTTCCCTTCCCTCCCTCTTCTTCCCTCCCCCCTCTCCCTCGTCTTCCCTTCCCTCCCTCCCTTCCCTCCCCCTCTTCTTCCCTTCCCCACTCTTCTTCACTTCCCTTCCCTTCTTCTCCTTCCCTTCCCTCCCTTTTTTTTCCCTTCCCCCCTCTTCTTCCCTTTCCTCCCTCTCTCTCCCTTCCCCTCCATCCCTCTTTTTCCCTTCCCTTCCCCCCTCTTCTTCCCTTCCTTTTCTTCCCTTCCCCCCCTCTTCTTCCCTTTCCTTCCCTCCCTCTTGTCATTCCCATCTCTCTCTCTTCCATGTTTTCCTTTTCTTTTCTCATTCTCCTGATTATTCCTGTTTCCTTTCCCAGCCCTTTTTTTTTCTTTGTCTTCTCTCCATGGGCGAATACCTTTTTGCACATATATACAGCGGGGGGGGGGGGGGGGGGATAACGATCGTCTCCCCTGCAGATTGTGTAAGTTTTGCCCACTTACATAGAAATGAAGGGTCTATAATTTTTATCATAGGTGTATTTTATATGATAGAGACAGAATATCAACCAAAAATCCAGAAAAATCACACAATACAAATGTTATAAATGGAGTAAAATAAGTATTTGATCCCCTTAGTAGTTGGTGGAGAAACCCTTGTTGGAGATCACAGAGGTCAGACGTTTCTTGTAGGTGGTGATCAGTTTCCACACATCTCAGGAGGGATTTTGTCTTCTTTACAGATCTTTTCTAAATCCTGAAGGTCTCTTGGCAACTCAAAGTATCAGCTCCTCCATACATTTTCTATAGGATTAAAGTTTGGAGACTGGATAGGCCACTCCATGACCTTCATGTGCTTCTTCTGGAGCCCCTCCTTTGTTGCCTTGGCGATATGTTTTGGGTCTTTGTCATGCTGGAAGACCCATCCATGACCCATCTTCAGTGTTCTGGATGAGGGAAGAAGGTTCTCCTCCAAGATCTTACAATACATGGCCCCGTCCATTGGACCCTCAATGTGGCAAAGTCGGCCTGAACCTTTATCAGAGAAACACCCCAAATCATCATGTTTCCACCTCCGTGTGTGACTGTAGGGATGATGTGTGACTGTAGGGATGATGTGACTGTAGGGATGGTGTGTGACTGTAGGGATGATGTGACTGTAGGGATGGTGTGTGAATGTAGGGATGGTGTGTGACTGTAGGGATGATGTGTGACTGTAGGGATGATGTGTGACTGTAGGGATGATGTGACTGTAGGGATGGTGTGTGACTGTAGGGATGATGTGTGACTGTAGGGATGATGTGTGACTGTAGGGATGGTGTGACTGTAGGGATGATGTGTGACTGTAGGGATGATGTGACTGTAGGGATGATGTGTGACTGTAGGGATGATGTGTGACTGTAGGGATGATGTGACTGTAGGGATGGTGTGACTGTAGGGATGATGTGTGACTGTAGGGATGATGTGTGACTGTAGGGATGGTGTGTGACTGTAGGGATGATGTGACTGTAGGGATGATGTGTGACTGTAGGGATGATGTGTGACTGTAGGGATGATGTGTGACTGTAGGGATGATGTGACTGTAGGGATGGTGTGTGACTGTAGGGATGATGTGACTGTAGGGATGATGTGTGACTGTAGGGATGGTGTGACTGTAGGGATGATGTGACTGTAGGGATGATGTGACTGTAGGGATGGTGTGACTGTAGGGATGGTGTGACTGTAGGGATGATGTGACTGTAGGGATGATGTGACTGTAGGGATGGTGTGTGACTGTAGGGATGATGTGACTGTAGGGATGGTGTGACTGTAGGGATGGTGTGACTGTAGGGATGGTGTGTGACTGTAGGGATGATGTGACTGTAGGGATGATGTGTGACTGTAGGGATGATGTGTGACTGTAGGGATGGTGTGTGACTGTAGGGATGATGTGTGACTGTAGGGATGATGTGTGACTGTAGGGATGATGTGTGACTGTAGGGATGATGTGACTGTAGGGATGGTGTGACTGTAGGGATGATGTGACTGTAGGGATGATGTTCTTAGGGTCAGCATTTTTCTTCCTCCAGGTAACAGTGCATGTCAGAGCACAAACCAAGCTATGAAGTCCAAGGAATTGTCTGTAGACCTCGGAGACAGGATTGTATGGAGGCACAGATCGGGGGAAGGGTACAAAAACACTTCTGCAGAATTGAAGGTCCCAATGAGCACAGTGGCCTCCATCATCTGTAAATGGAAGAAGTTTGGAACCACCAGGACTCTTCCTAGAGAGGGCCACCCGGCCAAACTGAGCGATCGGGGGAGAAGGGCCTTAGTCAGGGAGGTGACCAAGAACCCCGATGGTCACTGATGGCAGTGCTGAGAATACTTTCCAGATGCACTGTACAAAGTAAGAGGGTCCCTTCACTACTCCCCCAGTATATAGTCCCCTCAACACCTTTCCCTTCACCAGGAGTAGAAGGAAATCCTCAGTACTTCCAGGTACATCTAAGCATAGTACCCCCCCTCTCCCATGTGACAGGACTGGTGCCTCTTGATTGGCTCAGCACTGTCACATGGAGGCAGGGGAGGAGTTCATGGCCATGTGTAAGTCTGATTGGTTGGAGCTTTGCACAGAGTGATCATTAGAGGGGTGCATGAGAAAATAAGGGGGAGCAGCAAGTTAGGAGACTCTTTTCTACTTTGCTTATTCCAATCAAACCAACAGCAGGAAGTCCTAATATACAGTACAGGGTTATCGGGGGATTTCCAGGAAGAGTACAAATGTGGTAAAAATGGCCGTACACCACGGTGCTACTTTTTTCTTGAAACACTCAGGTGTGAATGCAGAATTAAAGCGGGGGTCCACCTATCTATCGTTTTTTTTTTTTTTAGTTCATTCACAAACTTTTCTTCTCAGCATTACATACTCACATATTGTGTGTAATATGTCCGCCTGTGTCAGATTTCATCGGAAATCATTTGAAGCCCACAAGCATTTATTTCCTGGATGCGGTGAATGCTGTGCTCCCAGCATTCACCGCTCATTCCCGCACATGCTCAGTGGCATCCTGGGAAGCCTGAGACTAGCTCCCAGGAGTCTGGGAGAGGCTAGAAACACGCCTACTCCCACGGGAGGAGAACCAAGAAGTGCAAAGAAGAATAGAAAAATAAAAGGTAATTACCACGAATTTAAATTTTTTTAAACGGCATGTCAGCATCTAGGCAAGGAAGAGAATACATACAGATATTGTTCAAAATTTGGGTGGAACCCCGCTTTAAAGAAAGAGGAGAAAAAACTTGTCTCTGCCAATCCCTTCACTGACCTCCATTCATCCATTCAGTGTCCTCCACCCCTCTCTGCCAATCCCTCCACTGGTCTCCATTCAGTGTCCTCCACCCCTCTCTGCCAATCCCTCCACTGGTCTCCATTCAGTGTCCTCCACCCCTCTACCAATCCCTCCACTGGTCTCCATTCAGTGTCCTCCACCCCTCTCTACCAATCCCTCCACTTGTCTCCATTCAGTGTCCTCCACCCCTCTCTACCAATCCCTCCACTGGTCTCCATTCAGTGTCCTCCACCCCTCTCTGCCAATCCCTCCACTTGTCTCCATTCAGTGTCCTCCACCCCTCTCTACCAATCCTTCCACTGGCCTCCATTCAGTGTCCTCCACCCCTCTCTACCAATCCCTCCACTTTTCTCCATTCAGTGTCCTCCACCCCTCTCTGCCAATCCCTCCACTGGCTTCCATTCAGTGTCCTCCACCCCTCTCTACCAATCCCTCCACTGGTCTCCATTCAGTGTCCTTCACCCCTCTCTACCAATCCCTCCACCGGTCTCCATTCAGTGTCCTCCACCCCTCTCTACCAATCCCTCCACCGGTCTCCATTCAGTGTCCTTCACCCCTCTCCTCCAATCCCTCCACCGGTCTCCATTCAGTGTCCTTCACCCCTCTCTACCAATCCCTCCACCGGTCTCCATTCAGTGTCCTCCACCCCTCTCTACCAATCCCTCCACCGGTCTCCATTCAGTGTCCTTCACCCCTCTCCTCCAATCCCTCCACCGGTCTCCATTCAGTGTCCTTCACCCCTCTCTACCAATCCCTCCACCGGTCTCCATTCAGTGTCCTCCACCCCTCTCTACCAATCCCTCCACCGGTCTCCATTCGGTGTCCTCCACCCCTCTCTGCCAATCCCTCCACTGGTCTCCATTCAGTGTCCTCCACCCCTCTCTACCAATCCCTCCACTGGTCTCCATTCAGTGTCCTCCACCCCTCTCTACCAATCCCTCCACTGGTCTCCTTTCAGTGTCCTCCACCCCTCTCTACCAATCCCTCCTCCACTGGTCTCCATTCAGTGTCCTCCGCAACTCTCTACCAATCCCTCCACTGGTCTCCATTCAGTGTCCTCCACCCCTCTCTACCAATCCCTCCACTGGTCTCCATTCAGTGTCCTCCACCCCTCTCTACCAATCCCTCCACTGGTCTCCATTCAGTGTCCTCCGCAACTCTCTACCAATCCCTCCACTGGTCTCCATTCAGTGTCCTCCACCCCTCTTTACCAATCCCTCCACTGATCTCCATTCAGTGTCCTCCACCCCTCTCTACCAATCCCTCCACTGACCTCCATCCAGTGTCCTGCACCCCTCTCTGCCAATCCCTACATTGGCCTCCAGTCAGTGTCCTCCACCCCTCTCTACCAATCCCTCCACTGGTCTTCATTCAGTGTCCTCCACTCCTCTCTGCCAATCCCTCCACTGGTCTCCATTCAGTGTCCTCCACCCCTCTACCAATCCCTCCACTTGTCTCCATTCAGTGTCCTCCACCCCTCTCTACCAATCCCTCCACTTGTCTCCATTCAGTGTCCTCCACCCCTCTCTACCAATCCTTCCACTGGCCTCCATTCAGTGTCCTCCACCCCTCTCTACCAATCCCTCCACTTATCTCCATTCAGTGTCCTCCACCCCTCTCTACCAATCCCTCCACCGGTCTCCATTCAGTGTCCTTCACCCCTCCCTACCAATCCCTCCACCGGTCTCCATTCAGTGTCCTCCACCCCTCTCTACCAATCCCTCCACCGGTCTCCATTCAGTGTCCTTCACCCCTCTCCTTCAATCCCTCCACCGGTCTCCATTCAGTGTCCTTCACCCCTCTCTACCAATCCCTCCACCGGTCTCCATTCAGTGTCCTTCACCCCTCTCTACCAATCCCTCCACCGGTCTCCATTCGGTGTCCTCCACCCCTCTCTGCCAATCCCTCCACTGGTCTCCATTCAGTGTCCTCCACCCCTCTCTACCAATCCCTCCACTGGTCTCCATTCAGTGTCCTCCACCCCTCTCTACCAATCCCTCCACTGGTCTCCATTCAGTGTCCTCCGCAACTCTCTACCAATCCCTCCACTGGTCTCCATTCAGTGTCCTCCACCCCTCTCTACCAATCCCTCCACTGACCTCCATCCAGTGTCCTCCAACCCTCTCTACCAATCCTTCCACTGGCTTCCATTCAGTGTCCTCCACCCCTCTTTACCAATCCCTCCACTGATCTCCATTCAGTGTCCTCCACCCCTCTCTACCAATCCCTCCACTGACCTCCATCCAGTGTCCTCCACCCCTCTCTGCCAATCCCTACATTGGCCTCCATTCAGTGTCCTCCACCCCTCTCTACCAATCCCTCCACTGGTCTCCATTCAGTGTCCTCCACTCCTCTCTGCCAATCCCTCCACTGGTCACCATTCAGTGTCCTTCACCCCTCTCTGCCAATCCCTCCACTGACCTCCATTCAGTGTCCTCCACCCCTCTCTACCAATCTCTCCACTGGCTTCCATTCAGTGTCCTCCACCCCTCTTTACCAATCCCTCCACTGATCTCCATTCAGTGTCCTCCACCCCTCTCTACCAATCCCTCCACTGATCTCCATCCAGTGTCCTCCACCCCTCTCTGCCAATCCCTACATTGGCCTCCATTCAGTGTCCTCCACTCCTCTCTACCAATCCCTCCACTGGTCTCCATTCAGTGTCCTCCACCCCTCTCTGCCAATCCCTCCACTGACCTCCATTCAGTGTCCTCCACCCCTCTCTACCAATCTCTCCACTGACCTCCATTCAGTGTCCTACACCCCTCTCTACCAATCCCTCCACTGACCTCCATCCAGTGTCCTCCACCCCTCTCTGCCAATCCCTACATTGGTCTCCATTCAGTGTCCTCCACCCCTCTCTGCCAATCCCTCCACTGGTCTCGTCTCCATTCAGTGTCCTCTACCCCTCTCTACCAATCCCTCCACTGACCTCCATTCAGTGTCCTCCACCCCTCTCTACCAATCCCTCCACTGACCTCCATTCAGTGTCCTCCATCCCTCTCTACCAATCCCTCCACTGGTCTCCATTCAGTGTCCTCCACCCCTCTCTGCCAATCCCTCCACTGGCCTCCATTCTGAGTCCTCCACCCCTCTCTACCAATCTCTTCACTAGCTAACCCTACCCCACTGTCTAAAATTCAAAATACAAACCAGAACATACAAGGCCATCCACAACATCGCCCCCAGCTACATCACCAATCTCCTCTGCAGTTCTTGCTCAAATTATCCCCTCCGCTCCTCCCGGGACCTCCTGCTCTAGTTCTCTTGTCACCTCCTCCCATGCTCACCTCCAGGACTTCTCCAGAACCTCTCCCATCCTCTGGAACTCCCTACCCCTACTCTCTTCTGTATTGGACTGTATTGTAATTGTACTGCCCCCCCCCCCCCCCCCTTACATTGTAAAGTGCTGTGTAAACTGTTGGCACCATATACAATAAATCCTGTATAATAATAATAATGTGTGGTCACATTAGAACAACAACGGCGCCTGTCATTGATTTGTAGCGGCTGCTGGCCAAGGCTGTGCACACCGGGCCAAACCCGCTGCAGGGAGACCCCGACTCTTGGCAGACTACGGCCCAAGGTGATCCAAAGGTAGAGGTGGTTTTCCAGTGCTGGGATTGGCTGACATCAAATCTTTATGTGTTTTATGTTGCCTGTCTTTGGCTCTGTAAAACGTCCAATCTGCACTTCAGCTGATTTACCTGAATGATGAGACTTCTTTTTTTCTGAGGCTGCATTCCCCAACCCCACCTCCTAAAATATGCATGAATTATAAGGCTGCCTAAACCCGATTCTCCCTGACGGCCAGCATAAAACAACGATTCCAGACCGCAATTTGTCACCCTGCTCTCTGCCCCTTCTGCCACCGTTCTGATTTCAGATTTCAGCTGGTGTGCCGGGGGTGAGAGTTCAGTATAATAAAGTATTACAATACTACACACAGTATAGTCTACCGGGATCATGAGCAGCTGAAGTACATCTATTAGAAATGGTAACGCGGATCCTTCACAGCATCAAATCCATTTATTTTGTATAAGCAGAAGAAAGAAATCCAGAAGACAAGCCGGGCTTATTAATGCCTCCTGATGGACGAAACGCGTAAGCTGCTTGTCTTCTGGATCTTTTACCTCTGCCTATACTAAATAAATGGATTTGATGATGTGAAGGGTCTGAGATACCGATTGCATCTGTTTCAAATCTTCATTCCTTGTGGAGCCTGCTGATCGATTACGATTGGTTACCGGAGGACAATCTTTCCTGCCGATCGGTTCCCGGAGGACAATCTTTCCTGACGATCGGTCCCCGGAGGACAATCTTTCATGCTAATTTGTTCCCGGAGGACAATCTTTCCTGCCGATCGGTTCCCGGGGGACAATCTTTCCTGCTGATCGGTTCCCGGAGGACAATCTTTCCTGACGATCGGTTCCCAGAGGACAATCTTTCCTGACGATCGGTCCCCGGAGGACAATCTTTCCTGCAAATTTGTTCCCGGAGGACAATCTTTCCTGCCGATCGGTTCCCGGGGGACAATCTTTCCTGCTGATCGGTTCCCGGGGGACAATCTTTCCTGACGATCGGTTCCCGGAGGACAATCTTTCCTGACGATCGGTTCCCGGAGGACAATCTTTCCTGACGATCGGTTCCCGGGGGACAATCTTTCCTGATGATCGGTTCCCGGAGGACAATCTTTCCTGATGATCGGTTCCCGAAGGACAATCTTTCCTGCCGATCGTTTCCCGGAGGACAATCTTTCCTGCCGATCGTTTCCCGGAGGACAATCTTTCCTGCCGATCGTTTCCCGGAGGACAATCTTTCCTGACGATCGGTTCCTGGAGGACAATCTTTCCTGCCGATCGGTCCCCGGAGGACAGTCTTTCCTGACGATCGGTTTCCGGAGGATAATCTTTCCTGATGATCAGTTCCCGGAGGACAATCTTTCCTGATGATCGGTCCCCGGAGGACAGTCTTTCCTAACGATCGGTTCCCGGAGGACAATCTTTCCTAACGATCGGTCCCCGGAGGACAGTCTTTCCTAACGATCGGTTCCCGGAGGACAGTCTTTCCTAACGATCGGTTCCCGGAGGACAGACTTTCCTAACGATCGGTTCCCGGGGGACAATCTTTCCTGATGATCGGTTCCCGGAGGACAATCTTTCCTGATGATCGGTTCCCGGAGGACAATCTTTCCTGCCGATCGTTTCCCGGAGGACAATCTTTCCTGCCGATCGTTTCCCGGAGGACAATCTTTCCTGCCGATCGTTTCCCGGAGGACAATCTTTCCTGACGATCGGTTCCCAGAGGACAATCTTTCCTGCCGATCGGTCCCCGGAGGACAGTCTTTCCTGACGATCGGTTTCCGGAGGACAATCTTTCCTAACGATCGGTCCCCGGAGGACAGTCTTTCCTGACGATCGGTTTCCGGAGGACAATCTTTCCTAACGATCGGTCCCCGGAGGACAGACTTTCCTAACGATCGGTTCCCGGAGGACAATCTTTCCTGATGATCGGTTCCCGGGGGACAATCTTTCCTGATGATCGGTTCCCGGAGGACAATCTTTCCTGATGATCGGTTCCCGGAGGACAATCTTTCCTGATGATCGGTTCCCGAAGGACAATCTTTCCTGCCGATCGTTTCCCGGAGGACAATCTTTCCTGCCGATCGTTTCCCGGAGGACAATCTTTCCTGCCGATCGTTTCCCGGAGGACAATCTTTCCTGACGATCGGTTCCCAGAGGACAATCTTTCCTGCCGATCGGTCCCCGGAGGACAGTCTTTCCTGACGATCGGTTTCCGGAGGACAATCTTTCCTAACGATCGGTCCCCCGGAGGACAGTCTTTCCTAACGATCGGTTCCCGGAGGACAGACTTTCCTAACGATCGGTTCCCGGAGGACAGACTTTCCTAACGATCGGTTCCCGGAGGACAATCTTTCCTGATGATCGGTTCCCGGAGGACAATCTTTCCTGACGATCGGTTCCCGGAGGACAATCTTTCCTGATGATCGGATTCCGGAGGACAGTCTTTCCTAACGATCGGTTCCCGGAGGACAGACTTTCCTAACGATCGGTTCCCGGAGGACAATCTTTCCTGATGATCGGTTCCCGGAGGACAATCTTTCCTGACGATCGGTTCCCGGAGGACAATCTTTCCTGACGATCGGTTCCCGGAGGACAATCTTTCCTGATGATCGGTTTCCGGAGGACAATCTTTCCTGCTGACCTGGAATATTGGGGTTGTAGTACAATTCAGATTTTAGAAGTTGAAGTATCTCCAGTTCTCGGTTCATTCTGGAAGGAAGGTCGGGGTTGTCTCACTTTATACCGGACAGCAGGTTTTTTATTTTTTTTTTGCTCATGAAAGAATTACTATAAAAAAATAAAACCAACTTGTTTCTCTTCTGTCTTCATATCAACAAGAAAAAAAAAAAAGAAAAAAAGAAAGAAGAGAATTTCCTTTAATATTCATTTATTTGAAAGTAGATGAGAAATCTGTG